>NC_091952.1:231851820-231964320 GCF_031021105.1 Erythrolamprus reginae
ATATTGAAAGAGAAATCACACAGGATTAACAATTGTAATAGATACTCACACAAATATAAATATTGGTTTTGCTAATCAATCTGGTGTGATGTTTGGCAGGGACTTTGAGTTCCTTAGAATCATACCAAGGTCAATTTAAGTAGAAATCAATTTGAATAGAGCAATGTATTTGAGGATTAGGTTATTAAACTTGGCTAACTTTCCATTGTGATGTGCAGCCACAGAGGACAGCATGTTTTATTGTTATATTTCAGTATATAAATGTACAGTGTTCCCTTGACTTTCGCGGGTCCAACGTTTGCGAAAAGTCTACACCACGGTTTTTCAAAAAATATTATTAAAAAAAAATACTCCATGGGTTTTTTTGGCATACCAAGGGTTTTCTGGGGCTGCCCGATGTACAATACTGTGCATTTTAACTCTCCTCCCCCCACCACCACTCCAGTCGTTCTGCTTCTTTAAATAAAAGCTCAATTTCCACCCCACCCTCCTGATCCCTCCCCTTTAATTCTCAGAGCGTTGGTATGCTCCACTTGAAGCCGAACCTTACTGCCACCAGCCCCCGCTACAGCGAGCACAGCAAAGCGCCTAGCTTACCAGCCCGTTGCCCCTGTAGGTTCTGGGGGTAAGTAAAACCAGGAATGGAGGAGGGAGGGGAGGAAGGAAGGAAGGGAGCATCTCTACTTCGCGGAAATTTGACTTTCGCGGGTGGTTTTGGAACGTATCCCCTGCGAAAGTCAAGGGAACACTGTATATTATCTACTGTCTCTATGTCAACAGAACTCTGTTGCGGTATAATAAGTAGAAACAGTAACAGAAAAACAGCCTTTACAAAACTACAGTGCAGACTTTCATTGAGATCTAGAACTTAGAAGAACAACATACTGTATCTCTACCTTGTGAAGGGCAGAACTAGCAGAAGCACAAGTTGGAATTAAGATTGCCGGGAAAAATATCAACAACATCAGATATGCAGATGATATCACTCCAATGGCAGAAAGTGAAGAGCAACTAAGGAGCCTCTTGATGAGAGTGAAGGAGGAGAATGCAAAAGTTGGCTTGAAACTCAACATTAAGAAATGTTAAGATTACGGCATCCAGCCTTCTTAATTCCTGGCAAAGAAATGGGGAAGAAATGGAGGTAGTGACTGCTGCAAGATCACTGTGGATCTTCAAGATCTGACTTTCTGACAGGGAGAACTCAGTGGAAGCCTGCCCTTGAAATTTGTGGGGGCTTCATCACTTGAGAGGTTTAAGAAGAGATGGAACTTCTATTTGTCAGAAATTGCGTAGGGTCTTCTGCTTGAGCAGGGGGTTGGACTAATAACCTACAAGGTCCCTTCCAAGTCTGTTAATCTGTTAAATCTGTTAAATCTACAGCCAAGAAATTAAAAGATGCTTGCTTCTGGGTAAGAAAGCTATGGCAAACCTAGAGAGCATACTAAAAAGCAGAGACATCACACTGCCCACAAAACTGTATATAGTCAAGGCTACGGTTTTCCCAGTTGCAATGTATGGCTGTGAAAGTTGGACCACAACTTCAGATCGTGCAGAATGCAGCTGCGAGAGCAATCATGGGCTTCCCTAAATATGCCCATGTCACACCAACACTCCGCAGTCTGCATTGGTTGCCGATCAGTTTCTGGTCACAATTCAAAGTGTTGGTTATGACCTATAAAGCCCTTCATGGCACCGGAACAGAATATCTCCGGGACCGCCTTCTGCCGCACGAATCCCAGCGACCAGTTAGGTCCCACAGAGTGGGCCTTCTCCGGGTCCCGTCAACTAAACAATGTCGGTTGGCGGGGCCCAGGGGAAGAGCCTTCTCTGTGGCGGCCCCGGCCCTCTGGAACAACTCCCCCCAGAGATTAGAATGGCCACCACCCTCCTTGCCTTTCATAAGCTCCTCAAAACCCACCTCTGCCGTCACGCATGGGGGAACTAAGATAATCTTTCCCCCTAGGATTCTACAATTTATGCATGGTATGTTTGTATGTATGATTGGTTTTATAACAAGGGTTTTTAGCTGTTTTAGTATTGGATTTTTACATTCTGTTTTTGTCACTGTTGTTAGCCGCCCCAAGTCCACGGAGAGGGGCGGCCTACAAATCCAATGAATGAATGAATGAATGAATGAATGAATGAATGAATGAACGAATGAACGAATGAATAAAATAAGAAAGGCTGAGTGCCAAAGAATTGTGGCCTTTGAACTATGGTGCTGGAGAAGACTCCTGTGTGTCCCTTGGACCGCAAGGCGATCAAACTGATCAGTCCTAAAGGAAATCAACCTTGACTGCTCTTTGGAAGGCCAGATCCTGAAGATGAAACTCATATACTTTGGCCACCCAATGAGAAGGAAGGACTCACTAGAGAAGAGCCTAATGCTGGGAAAGACTGAGGACAAAAGAAGAAGAGGATGACAAGAGAATGAAGTGACTGGATGGAGTCACTGAAGCAGTCAGCATGATCTTAAATGGATTCTAGGAGATGGTAGAGGACAGGAAGGTCTGATGGAATGTTGTCCATGGGGTCCAGATGGGTCAGACATGACTTTGCAGCTAACAACAACATCATCCTTGTGCTGAAACTTAATGTGTCAATCTAATTTTCATAGGTTGCTTTCAGTGCCTCTGCCAAGAAGGGCCTTTCTTGTGTTTCTTCACAATCTACTCTTCTCAAGAAAGTTTCCCCGCTCAGTGGCACACTGTGATTTTTTTATGCATTGATATATATACAGGGAGAGTATATTGTCTCAAGTATATTTTAAGGACCATTCTGTCTTTCCAGTGTTGGTGAGCTGCTCTAAATGAAAGAAGTCAAAATTGATGAAAACAAAATTAAAATTAATTCAATTTCATTTATAATTGCATTGCATTTAAATCATTGCTTTCAACTGAAGTAGGCTTCAGTAGGCTTTACATGCAGTTCAAAGAAAGGTCACGGGAAGGAAGGAGAAGAGATAAAGAGAAATAAGATTAACAGAATGGAAAGCTCTATTTAGTTGAGAAGGCAGTTAAACTTTGACTATGTTCTTGCTTTGCAACAAAAGAAGTCTGTTACGATTTCAGAAAGGAGGCATTTTTATTCCTCAGATCCTCCTAGGGTAAAACACGCAGCATTCTCTTTTTCTAGTAGCAGTTCAAAAGCAATTTTTCTTGGAGTGTTTTTTGAAAAGCCAGGTTTAGAAGTATTTAAAACATTATGTAAAAATCATAGGTCTTTGTCCTAGAATGAAGAAATTAGTGGAATATGATGCAAGTGGGTTCAGAAATTGAATAATTAAAAGTACAGTAGTCCCTCGCTATACCGCGCTTCACCTACTGCGGCTTCACTTCATCGCGGGTTTCTGAGGAAGTCGATCGGCAGATTTAAACAGCCCGCCGAACTTGATCGGCAGGTTTAAAAAAAAAATAAAAAATCTAAAATTGTAAATACTGTATTTAAATACTGTATCTAAAATAAATACTGTGTGGGAAGGGTTTATAAAGACTTAAAACAATGAAAACTTACCAAACAATTACAATATAAATACTTAAATAAGTACTATCAGTCGATAAATTCCCCATCGCGGATTTCACCTATCGCGGCCAGGTCTGGAACGTAACACCAGCGATAGGTGAGGGACTACTGTATCACACAGAAAGTAATTGAATGTTTTCAAAATACCCATTTTTATACTGACTATAAAAAAGGAGTGGCTTCCCATGTATCTAAATTTGGCAAATTAGCCTCCTTAGAGATTTGTCTTCAAATGTCATAATATTTAAATGCAGCAGAGATCTTGCTGAGTCTTGTACTGAAGTCAGTGGGAAAATGAATACACAAATGCAATTCCAATGAATGGGAATCAACTTATTTGAAATTTTTCAAATTAAAATGCATTGAAAATGTATGGATTTTCACTTTTTATTTTGTTTATTTTTTGCAAACATTGCAACATACTGCTTGAAATTATTGTTAGCATTGAAGCATGTGTTGAGAGTTTTCTCCAATGCCTATGGGTATTTGAATAATTATATCTTCTATGCACAATAGATCATTAAGTAACTATAATTGCAGGAAAGAGCAGTGTATAATTTTTAAATCCAACTGTTAATAATAAATACGTAAAAGGGGTAAAAAAAAGCCCCTTTCTGGCTTTCTACAATATTATTCCTCCTGTTGATGCTGTACATAAATGGTAATAACATTCTCATTAAAGGAAACTAGATAAGCTAATGACTGCCTAGAATCTGCATAATTATTACTGATACAGGTGCTAATTGATTTAATCAGTAGATTATTCAACTGAAGTTTTATTCATAGACAAAAAAAAGGTCTTAATTAGTGAATAAAAACAAATTCTACTGAAAGGCTGGTCTCTTGATCCTTTTTTTGCCCACCAATATTTTTTTCTCCCTGTGAGTTTGAGGGACTTATTTCAGCTGTTTCAAATGCATTCTACAGTATTGTCATTTTTTTGTGTTATTAGCATCATTATTTTTATGGGTCAGATTCTGTAATGGATAAAGTAAAGTAGGTTATTTTGTTGATTATTTTGGTTTGTAATTGTTACTTGGTTGCAATTTTCAAATACTTAAGATAATGTAAGAGAAACAAATTCACAACTTAAAAAAGGAGCCTATATTGGAGACCTGGAAATAAAAGAAGTATTTAGTTTGTTTGTTTGTTTTTAAAAGTCCATAAAAACACAAAAGGAGATCAATTAAAATCATTAATTATTTTGATATCATAAGAATTCTAAAATAGAATAGAATAGAATAGAATTTTATTGGCCAAATGTGATTGGACACACAAGGAATTTGTCTTGGTGCATATGCTCTCAGCGTACATAAAATAAAATATACATTTGTCAAGAATCATGTGGTACAACACTTAATGATTGTCATAGGGGTCAAATAAGCAATGAAGAAGCAATATTAATAAAAATCTTAGGATATAAGCAACAAGTTACAGTCATACAGTCAACATGGGAGGAAATGGGTGATAGGAATGATGAGAAAAACTAGTAGAATAGAAGTGCAGATTTAGTAGAAAGTCTGGCAGTGTTGAGGGAATTATTTGTTTAGTAGAGTGATGGCGTTCGGAAAAAAACTGTTCTTGTGTCTAGTTGTCTTGGTGTCATATATGGTGTCATATATAATCAACTCTGATGACTTTGAGTATTAGCTAAATTCCAGAAATTGGCCCAACATGTATGTAATTTTCCTCAGTTTTATTATGGAACTTTTGAAGCATTAGGCATAGGCTATAATATGGCTATGCCTAAGTCAGCAGATAGCAGTACGAATCTTTGGATGGCTACGGAGAAATTACTGGAGACTTTTAAGGATGTAGACAAATGAGGAAAACTTGTCTCTCAAGAACCAGTAGGGAGTGCTGTAGCACGTTTTTCAATCTTGGCAATTTTAAGAGGTGGGGGACTTTAGCTCCCAGAATTCCCCAAATCTTAAATGACCAAGGTTGAGAACACCTGTTGTGGCATATGAGAACCCAGTATGCTACAGGCAATTCCTTTAACAAGGATACTGCAAAACAAAACCCTACAATCACCCATATATTTTTTAAAAAGGTAAGATCAACATCTGCACAAAATAATGTATGAATCTACAATCGGAATAAATAACTGGAAGGAACAGCATTTTATCATTGTTTATTTGATCACTATAATATTGAAGCAAATATGTATATTGAATAACCTTGAGCTAATATAAAAATAATCACGCAAACATATGGCACTGTTCATATACATCACATTATCTCTTTCAAAATATTGTTAGTGATACTTCATAATTTTTATAACTTTTGATTTACAGTACTATCTTTGAAGTGATATAGAAACATTTAGAATGAATAAATGAATGAATAATCTTTACACAAAATGTTCCCTTTCATTAAAGTTGCCAATCAAGTGTCCTGAAAGAATATTACAATATTTTCCTTATAAATTCATGCTTTATGAAACATAATAGGATATGACATAAGATTCCAATAAAATTCCATAAAATTCCATTTCTACTCTGCAGTTTTTATTTGTCTTGAATAAGCTGAGCACTTAGATGGCCTATCTCAACATATTTCTGTCCATATTAAATAACTTGTACTATAAAAGCTGATAATTTATTTTTAAAGATGAGAAGTATAGAAATAACAGAGTTGGAAGGGACCTTGGAGGTCTTGTAGTTCAACCCATTACCCATGCAGGAAAGTCTACACCACTTCAGACAAATGATTATCTGACATTTTCTTTAAAATTTCTTCCAACTCACAACTTCTGGAGGCAAGCTATTCCATTGATTAATTGTTCTGACTTCCAGGAAATTTCTCTTTGGTTCTAAGTTGTGGATTGGTTTCCACCCATTGCTTCTTGCCCTGCCCTCAGGAGCATTGAAGAATAGCTTGACTCCTTCTTCTTTGTGGCAGCCCCTGAGATATTGGAACACTGCTATCATGTCACCACTATTTATTTATTTATTTATTTATTTGTTTGATTGATTGATTGATTTTTATGCCGCCCTTCTCCTTAGACTCAGGGCGGCTTACAACATGTTAGCAATAGCACTTTTTAACAGAGCTAGGCTATTGCCCCCACAATCTGGGTCCTCATTTTACCCACCTTGGAAGGATGGAAGGCTGAGTCAACCTTGAGCCGGTGATGAGATTTGAACCGCTGACCTTCAGATCTACAGACAGCTTCAGTGGCCTGCAGTACAGCACTCTACCTGCTGCGCCAACCCGGCTCTCTCCTTCTTTTCATAAGACTAGACATATCCATTTCCAGCAACCATTCGTTATATGTTTTAGCCTCCAATCCCCCTAATAATTTTGGTGCACTTCTCTACACTCTTTCTAGAGTCTCAACATCTTTTTTATATCACGAGAACCAAAACTGGATGCACTATTCCAAGTGTGGCCTTACCAAGGCTTTATACAGTGGTATTGACACTTGTGATCTTGATTCTATCCTTCTGTTTTAAAAGTTAGAGTAACTTTTAAAAATGCTGCTTATCTTAATAAAAATATCTTACATCTCTGATTCAGTGGGCAAAGAAGAAAAAACAGAAAAAAGTGAATTGAAGAAAAAGCATTAGGTAATCCCTAATTTGGGAATTTGCTAAGGTACACATAACAGAAATTCTAAGCCCAGTGACCTAACTGCATTGGTTTCTCAAGTGGTATAATTTGTATTTATATAGGCATATTTCAATTGCATTGACTTGAAGTAGTAAAGGATTAATAAGAAAAATATTTTTCTCATTTATCTTTTTCTCTATCTTATTCACTTACATTTAAGGGGAAATTGTAGATTTGATCTCAATACTAAGCATGTATGTGTATCTGTATAATTATTCTATTTTTTTTAAAGAAAAAAAATGAAGTGTATTTCAGACTCAGAAAGAGGAAGTGTAAGAAATCCTGAAACTTACAGTTAGTTTGATTTCACTCTCAATGGAAATGAAGATGCCAGAAATCAAACTTTCAATCTTTTCTAAATTTCTTTTTTATTGGCAGTTTGAATGGTGCACTTTATTTCTTGGTAGTAGGATTCCCCATTAGGCATTTGTCTTGTTGACATGTGAATATCCTGTTGTCACAGATTAACGTAGAAGTGTACTTGGAAACAGGATGCCATTTAAGATAGTCCTTGAGCAAACACCTAGATCAGAGGATGGTCATCTGGTGGCTTTTGGACAAGCTGGCCGCAAGTCTTATAGTTTATTGGATTTGTAACATTAAACAATCGCCTTAGGTTTCCTAACTTAAAAGTTTAATTGCTGAAACAACAAATGTTCTTGATATCAGGGAGAAAACAGGAGGCATTCTTTTTGGTCTTATTCCGATAGTACAAGGATCAAAAGTAAAATGGTGATAAGTTATATGTCAGCTATTCTTTTTAGGTATTCAGAAAGTCATCCTGTTCTTAGACCTGACTTACAGAAGGGATATAAAATAACGGAGTTGGCAGGGACGTTGCAGGTCATCTAGTTCAACCCAAACAGGAAACCCTATACCATTTCTAAAAAATGGAAATCCAGTCTCTTCTTGTTTGTTTATTTATTTTGTCCAATACACAATAATACACAATGGAAGTAATAGAGGAAATAGAATTAGAGAAAGAATAGAAGAGAGAATACAGGATGAAATAAATTGATGAGAGAATAGAAGAAAGATATAGGGACAGAAGAGAAGATATATGGGATATAGGAGAGACAATTCTTGAAAATCTCCAGTGATGAAGCTCCCACAACTTCTGAAGTCAAGCTATTCCATTAGTTGATTGTTCTCACTGTCCTTATTCCACCTTATTTCTAGGCTGAATCTCTCCTTGATCAGTTTCCATCTATTATTCCTTGTCTGGCCTTCAAGTGCTTTGGAAAACAGACTGACTCACTCCTGTCTGTGACAGCCCTTCAAATATTGGAACACTCTTAGAATGCTAAGACGGCCTCTTACACCACTCTGCTGGTCAAAACAGTTCCACCATACCCTGTTTGGGCCAGCAGAATGCTGCAGAAGGCCCACCAGACTGAAAATGAGATGTGGGTTTGGGGTTGTGTGCCCCATTTGTACCCCATTTTGGCTGCCAGAGGCACTGTGGGCTAGAGTTAAGCACCCCACAGGCTGGTGCGTCCCGTGGACCTTGAGTTCGACACTCCTGACTTAATCTAATCTATATGTGTACTTTTGGTTTTTCTTGCTTAAGTGTAAGGCTTTATCTTTTTTTTTAACTATATTTTTATTGGTTTTGCACATAAAGTTACATAAAACAAACGTAAAACGGTGCACAGTGCATGTGCCCATCACCTGACTGACAATCCCACCACCACCACCACACTCTACCTTTGAACAGGGGTGGGTTCCTCCTGGTTCGGACCAGATCTCCTGAACTGTTAGTGATCCACTTGTGATGTCATGGATCTGATTAAGTCGCTGCTGGTCCGTGTGCACTACCATCTTTTTTCCCCCCAATCTTTTTTTGGTGAATTTTTTCTTGTTTGAATGGCGTCTTCTCTTTTGTTGCTTGAAAAAGAGTCTTCCTCCTCGTAGCCAGGTTAATACTGACCTTCATTTCTTTGCCCGAAGCATAGCTGATCAGGTCCTGAACTTCTGGATTAGGGAAATAGATATTCAGAATTCATCTCTCTGAATCATATTCATCTGACAAATGTGAAATTTTCTAATGTTATTCCATTCAAGTATTATGCAAGTCTAATTCTGCTTAGCTTTTCAAGATTTACAAGATTTTAAGTTAATTGGCTAGATGCTGCTTTACGCTTAGTAGCTACTAAGGAGGGCCTCCTCTATGCTTTTACTATTTATTCCAAAATTTAAGGATAGGTTTCTTGGAACTTGGGGAATTGAATTATCACTCTTTCCTTGAGGGAAGAAATGTTACACTTCTGTTATGATAGCTGACTAGTTAGGCTTTCTGGATTATTCAGAACATCCATCCTATGACATGGCTTAAACTAGAAAACCTCTTGACCTTTGCATCCTCCAGAATTCTTGAGATTAAATTTCTTTGGACAGTTAACTCACATAGATCAGAAATCTGAATGCCATTCTGATGATAGTAGATCTGTCTTCTTAGATGGTCCATTTGTTTCTCTGCTTGGCTTCCCTTTGATGGTGAAACTGCTCATCTATTTATTCAGCACGTTTTGTGGAATTACAGTTTGCTTAGTCATTAACAAAGGCTCACAATTTGCAGCACATTTGTTTGGAATGCTGAATTTCTCCTCTTGGATATAAGTCCAACTATCCTCTGTCTATCAACTCCAGTCAAATGGAAGAACATGATGAATGCCACCTTATACCAATAGCTTCATGATTGAGGAAACTACCAGCAAAACAACTGGTTAACCACCACAACAAGACCCCAACATTGCATAAGGAATCTGACCCGCACTTTGAATTCTGAAATGAGGCGTTTCTGTTAAAGGAAAAGTGATGGAAGAACTTTGTACTGTCTGTGGTCAGAAAATAGGAGTTAAGGTGATGCCTTGAAGGATGAAGCTCCCATCAGCTTCAGTTGAAGAAAAAATAGCCACATGCAAACACACACATACATCTTTGCTTTCTATTATTCTAAATTGGGAGGAAGGATGGTGAAGGGGCCTGAATAGAGCAAGATGTTGGCATATCCACATGTGAAGAAGTAGAAATGGAAGAGGAGACAGGCTAAAAGAAGCAGAAGTAATTTAGTTTACTTTATTTTCAATTGCACCTTGTACAACAAAATTAAAGGCCATCTTTAGTGTACATCACACATGAGAAAACTATAAAAATAAAACAAAAACAGATAGCCTTCATATTTCCATAGTGGAAAGGCAAAGAAGCACCTTCTACAAGTAGAGAGGCAAAGAAGCATCTGGCACTTACAAAGAAGAAGAGAAAGAAAATGGAGGGGGTAATATAAAATTTAAATCTGTTGTGGGATGACAAGGATGAGTTTTCAAGCTAGGAACAAATGCACAGCCGGCATTTTAAAACGCCAGCCGAAATTGCCCCTGAAGCTGGGGGACGCTGCCGGAGCTCCGAACTTCTGGTTTCCGGTGAAACCGGAAGTTCAGCTTCTGGTAGCACACCAAGCTGGCGTGCTGCCTCCTGGACCCTGGGGGGAGATCCTAGGCCACGCTATTTAAGGGCAGCTCGAAGCGGACCTCCTCCTTTCCACCTGGTCATCCTGAATGCGAACATCCGCCCGCCCTCCCCTATCATACAGTGTGCCTAGAGGCGGTCACTTTGGGGCCGAATAGGATTTTTTTGCGGCCTCTCCTACATCCTGACGTTAAGGATGGACTGGTTAGGGGGTGCTGCGCAATGTAGATATACATTTGATCAATTCGGCTTCCCTCTGGTCACTGGGGTTGGCAGGTTAGGGGTGGAAATGGGCAGTAGGAGCAACTGCGTGTTCGCCTTTTGGGCATCTTTTCAAAAATGATGGGCCACCTCTCCCCATGAACTATAGGTTGGTGCAACTTCAGGGATTGGAGAGAGGATGCCGATGGGAATCACCAGATCCAATTTCCCTCGGGGATTGGAGGGTGAGCTCCACCCACACGCTTATAGGCGTGGCTCAGATCCAGGTGAAGGTGGCTACCTTCACCTGGTTCAGCAAGGAGTTATGCCCAATAGTTGCCTATGAATATTTTGATAGGGTTTTCCGCCCCGTTAGTTGTTGGCCTCTGCAGGTCCTTTGTTTACACTGTTATAACATTTGAGTTACGCTATTTAAATTGACGTTATTTAAATTTATGCTAATTTAATAAAGTGACCCTATATTAAAATCCATCTACTGTCTCAGCATCGTTCCTCCACTTCTGGGGCAAATGGTACGAAATTGACCATCTTCCCCAAAGCATTTTATGTTTCTATTGTGATTTTGTTATTGTAGATTTTGTTCCTTTTCTTTTGTATTTCTGTTTTTAGTCGCTGAGGTTTTATATTCTTTTTAAAGTAAGCCTATTTTCCTGTGTAAATTTATGTTTAAGCTAAAGACGGCTTATTTATCCTACATGCATGTGATATGCTGAAAGAATGTGCTTTTTTTTCATCACTTAAAGACCTCCGGGCACGAACATTTTCTAATTCACAATTAACTGATGTTAGTTACCAACTTGTGCACACTTAACAATGAGACTTCAATATAAGGAGACTTAATTTTGAATATGCATACATAGGATTGCAACATAAACATTGCAATCTTTTTACTCTGACTAAAATACACGGTGGACCTGATTACTCATAGGTAGGTTTTAAACAAAATATTTTCGTAAATAATCATGTCTTTTCCTGATTGAGGATTATTGATAAATATAATTAATTTTTACTCTTAAAGCAGACAAACTATTCTAAATGTAAATCTGTCTGCTTCTATGCCACTGTTAGTCATGATTAGAATACGTATTTGTTTCTAACCAGATGTCTTAGCAGAATGTTGTAATCATTATGCACATATATTTCTGCCACTTATTCATACGTTTAAATGAGGAGGAAGGAAGACAGGTAAATATTTAGGATCGTGGTATTAGGTGACACCCATAGCTCAGAAATCACAGCAAAAGCTTTTAGAATTCAATGCAGATTTATTATGCTTTTATGTTACAGAAATGCCTACGCTAAGGATTATTATGTAGAATTTTGTGGGCAGCCTATAGATACAATTATACTTTTTTCATGAAAGTTATAATTGTATTTATGAATGTATATGTTAAATTTGTACCCATTGCAGCAGCGCTCCTGTCATGCTTAACACTATTACATCTTAAAGTTTTGGAAAACGTAGTGGCATCTCTAAAATGCCATCTCTGTTCTTCAAATTGAACTAGGGAGCAGCTAAATAAATCTACTTAATTACTTTGCTCCGTTCTCTGTAGTTCAGGGAGAAGTGTCAGCTGATGTTATACATTAAAAGATCTCCTACTTTTGCATGTGAAGATATTGAAGTTTTGTGTCTTTTCCAGTGAAGTAAAAATGGAAAGGATTAGAAAGATAATGTGTCATTATCATAAGTATTTAACCATAATAGCTAGATGAGCATGGGGGGAAACATCAGCCCTGTCCTCTGGATCTTCTACACTAAATTTGCAGATATAAGTCCATGCTGAACTTTTAGAGATTTCTTTTTGCATTCATAGAAATGTCAAAAAAATGGGGAAAGGCCATATCAAGTACATATTTCCTTATTTATTTTAAAAAGAATACATCTTTAGAAGTACTGTTTTATCTTGTTCTCTTTATGAAACTGAAACGTAAAAATACAATGAACATTTTCTCTTTCCAGCTGTTAGTAAAAAAACTGGCAAGTGGGAATCAGCAAATATTGTACGTAGCTGCCAAGTAGTATTGTAAATATATTTCTATGTCCTTTTTCAAAATTGTTATGTCTTTTTTCAACTTTGTGATCTGCTCTTGGACAGTCAGCATAATACTAATTTCACTTATCCCGTTTTTTAATATTGTCACATCCTGTCTACAATTATGGGCACAGATTTTTTCGGGTACAGCTGTTATTCAGCGGTAATGTCCTGAAATCGACAGTATTATCAATACTTCAACTGATTGATACTTTTTTTTGAAAACGTGAAAGATATTCCATTAGAATAGCATTTTACACAGCCTTTTTCTAATGCTTAGAAGTAGGCTAAATACATAAAGTCTGCTCATTCAGTAGTGGCAAAACTCACGTTGTATGGGAACATAATTTTTTCTAATACCACTCTTTATATTTTACAAAGATAGACTAATGTAGCCTAATTTGTCAAAAGTAAACTAATGTGAGTCAAACTTTCATTAAATCAATTGAAGGTGCCAAGAAGATTCCAAGAGAAAAAGTCATTGTACTATTGGTTTTCCTTCTATCTAGAGGAGTATTAGAATGATGGTTTTTCCTTGGTACCTTCTTGGCACTTTCAATTGAATTAAGAAAAGTTTGACCTTTCTTCTATCCCATTCTGGTCACTAATTCGTGATCCCATACCTTTATTATTTACTATTCACTACTACTATTTACTATTGTAAATGCTTCTGGCTTTTAAATTGGTAAGAATAACTTATAGTAGGGGTGTCAAACTCAAGGCCCATAGGCCGCATCTGGTCTGTACAAGCAGCAAAGGACCGGCTTGTTGTGCCTCTTCCAGCAAAAACAGAGCTCGGGAGGGCCACTGGCAAAGTGCTCAGGCCTCCACAAGGGGCCCTGACATGAGTGACATCCCAATGGCCACGCCCACTTTGACCACAAATATTTTCCCCAAGGTCAAACACAACCATGATGCGACCCTCAATGAAATCAAAATTTGACACTCCTGACTTATAGCCATTGTGACAGAACAAGATAAAAATCAGCTTGTTTTCCTGAAGTAATACATGATTGAAAATAGATTTGGTTTTGTAAATACTATTAATCACTACCATGTTCTTTCTTCCTATAAATGTAATCCCTTGTTCATATGGATATATAATGGTTGATGTTGAGATAATTATTTCTGAAAAAAGGTGAATGATAACTTTTTTTGTTTCAAAATTTAAAATAAAGCTGCTTTGGAAAGAAAAGTTTCCTTAAATACATGGTGTTCTAACTTATCACGTTCTTATAATTAGTAACAAGTAAAAATTAAAATTATACTGTATCTCTGTGTTTCTGCCTCTCATACACACATCGGTTGTACACTAAACATGAACCAAACAAGGAAATGAAAGCAATGAAAAAATAAATTATCTAACCCAGAGAAAAATGCAAGTTCCCAGAAGGAAGTACAATATTCGGTAGACATTAGGGTGGTGAAAATAGGAGACGAAAAGGAACTGATAAGGATTTTTTTTAACTCTCTAAAGCAAAAATTTGATAAACATTAAATTAGTCTTTAAAATGCAGGAAGCTTAGCTTTAAAATTCTATCTGATCACTATTAGGCTTACATGAGATTACAAAAGGCTGCTGATAATAGAGTTAAATTCAATTTCGAAGCACTGTAGTGAAGACACTGAAATTGCAATGGGGCTGTAGAAATAAAAGATGTTCACTGCTTAAAAAAATATGAGGATCAAGATAGATGTTGTTTACAGTGTAATTGACATCCAGGCTAATTTTCCCCCAGATAAATCATATCCAGGAGTTTAGATAAGATATGAAAATAGAAAATCAGTGCTTTTAAGGAAGAAGAACTTCAACCCTGCTGTGTGTTTGATATAGAACATTTTGAATTTTGGGTTTGGTTTTTTTTTTCTGTGGGTTTGATTCCAGATTTTGTTTTGTTGTGTTTTTCTGCAGCAAAATACACATGAAAAATAATGTCACTCAATTGTTAGTGAACACCCCAAGAAAACCTTGCAGGAATACTTTGCTCACATTATAACCCCACCTTTAAATACATTTCCCTTCCATGCAAAACCCACACAAAAGTTAACTGTCCAGGAAGAGAGCATTTGAAAGCAATACCCAATAAAGCAGCAAAAAGGAGAAAATTATAGGGGAAAATATGCGATATGCGATATATGTCATAATGTTTTTCCCTTCTTTTCTCTCCCCCTTTTTGATGCACATAAATATCCATATGCATACAATTTCACACGCACATATATATATATATACACACAGACACACACACATATATGTAATATAATGTATGCAGATATTGATGGAATTCTATGAGTTGAAAGAGAAAGAAAATGTCTTTAAGGATCCATATCTCTTCCAGCAGATATATGTTATTATCACTGGAATGTGGCCTTCAGTCTTGAAACAGTTAAAAGAGTTCTATGGTCACAAAAGAAGAGATTTCTTCAGAATTATCTCCCGCCTCACATTTGCTCTTAGGCAAGCAGTTTAAAAAGCTCCGTGATTGAGCCAGTGATCCAATTTGAAATGCAGAAATGATTAGAGCTGCTTGCCTCATTTCATATCGAAATTCTCTGATTTATGACAGGGCTGCAGCCAAGATCTATCTCCAAAGGGAATTAGTGTGCAAGTTTGCATATTTTTGTTATTTAGGTTTCTGATAGCAGCTTCTAGCTAGAAATACTCAACTAGAAGGTAGGGACGGTCCTGCATTTTTTTAGCCACTGAAGCACAAAAAAAGATAAAAGAGTCTTTATGTTTAGGACATTTAGACCCCTTGACCATCTTTATGAAGTATTTTTTTTAGATGGATTGTAGAAACGTGGCAATCAGGTAGAATCATTAATTATAACTTTGAAAAAGGGAATTATCCAACTTCTGTCTCCGTGTTTTAACTACTCAAATTTTAATGAGGCAGAAAGCTTAAATCCTGCAATTGACCTATGGGACAGAGTATAGAACATATAATGAAATAGGAATATAATTCTAGAAAGAAAAATATTACTTTATCTGGCATTTTCATGAAATGTTAACAAGACGTTATGCAATAAAAATTGGATTTAATGTATTTATTAATAAAGATTTGTAACATACTTGAAGCTAATGTCCCAAATCTGCTGTCTTACTATGTCTTCTCAAGGGCATTTAGGCTTTTATTATTTTTTTCCCCTTAATACTACGGTACTTTCTGAAGTATCTTTGTGAATCTTTGTGGGTAAGTTGACCACTTCTAATCCTCTACATGGGACTGCACAACATGTTTTGCTTTGAATTTGTAAATCCTCATTAAACAGTCATGAATGACAGTTGCATGGATTATAATTATGCCCAAGGAAATTCCAAACTATGTATGTGATACCTTAAGCAAAAACTGTATGTGAGCCTATTTCACAGACCCTTTATAGAAGTTGTAACTGCCATTTGAAAGTATTCCTATCCAGTGTCTTCATCATGCAATGCTTAAAGGAATAACAGAGTTGAAAGGGACCTTGGAGGTCTTCTAATCCAATCCCCTGATCAAGCAGGAAACCCTATATCAGTGATGGTGAACCAAGGGCATGGGTGCCACAGGTGGTACACGGAACCATATCTGCTGGCATGTGAGTCATTGCCCTAGCTCAGTTCCAATGTGTATGTATGTGCTGGCCCGGTGATTTTTGGCTCACACAGAGGCGCTGGGAGGGCAGTTTTGGCTTCCAGGGAGCCCCCAGGGGGATGGGGGAGGGCGTTTTTACCCTCCCCGGCTCTAGGAAAGCCATTGGAGCCCAGGGACGGCGAAACATGAGCCTACTGGGCCCACAAGAAATAGGGGGGAAAGGTTGTTTCCAGCCTCCAGAGGGCTCCAGGGGGTGGGGGAAGCTGTTTTCATCATCCCCAGGTATTGAATTATGGGTGTGGGCACTCGCGCATGTGCAATAGCGGTCGTGTGCGCTCTTTCGGCACCCAAGGAAAAAAAGGTTCACCATCCTTGACCTATATCATTTCAGACAAATAGGTGTACAATCTCTTCTTAGAAACCTCCAGTGATAGAGCACCCACAATTTCTGGAGGCAAGTTTTTCCACTGATTAATTGTTCTAACTGTCAGAAAATATCTCCTAAGTCCTATGTTGCTTCTCTCTTTGATTAGTTTCCATCCATTGCTTTTTGTCCTGTCTTCAGGTGCTTTGGAAAACAGGTTAACCTCATATTGGCACACAAAAGTTCAACATGCTATTTTTCAAGGACAGACTACTTAATTTATACAATGCAAATTTTTGATAGGAGTATAAATAATCCCTTTATTGCAAACGTATTAGATTACACTCTAAATACATTGACAATTACTTGTTTGCTCTAATATTTGCAATAAGAAAAAAAGCATTATTTTTATAGGTTAGTATTTTTCAAGTATTTAAGCATCCATTTGTCCTGTTAATTTCACCCTAAAAGTTTCACGTTGACCATATTCCTTCTGAAGCATCTGTCTGTTATGCAATTACGTCATTAGCCTGCTTTCTGAGGTCATGATCAGATGGACCTTTAAAGTAATGAAATGGTACTGCAGTAGACAAATGTTATGAACTTCCTTTATAGTTTTTGACACATGGAAAAAATATTTGATGCAAAAAAAAATTGAAATGAAACTTTGATAACTGTGTTAAGGAGTTAAGTATGAGTCGGTTGAAGGGACAAGAGGAAATGGAATATTATAAAATCTGGGATAAGGTCTATGATTGGTTGAATAGAAGAATACCTAAATAACTGAATATATTATATCGTATTATATAGCTAAAAATGTGTAAATAATAGGAAAATATAAGTATACAGGTTGTTTTTCTGTATGATTTGATTTGCAAAGGTTTTTGTCCGGAAAACTCTGATAAGAGCGGAGCGGCAATAGCTCCTAATTTTTGTTGTATGTTTGTTATTTCTTTTATGTATGTTGATGTCTTCTTCTGTCTTGATTTTTTTAAAAGGAGTTAGTTACGCATGGATTTTAGGACCTTATTGGTTGGAAACATGCGGAAGAGGCCTTCATCCTGCAGTGGATAGACAATAGCTAAAATGATAATAATGATGCATGGGTTAATTATGTAATAAGGATGTTTCTTTTTTCAAATAAAGTGGGGATGTTAACTTGTGTCAGAAAACTCAGTAATAATATACAAATGAATGGTTTGATCATGTCTTCTAGGATTAACAACACTAATACTCTTACACTGAAGGGACATCAGATACTGCAGGATGAAGGCCTCTTCTGTAGCATTCTTACAAGGGAAATTTCAGATCTTTAGTTCTCTTCTGGTTCTTTTTTATTTATTTATTTATTTATTTATTTATTTATTGGATTTGTGTGCCGCCCCTCTCCATGGACTCTTGTATACACTCTTGTATACATGGGGTTAATTGATATTGGAACACACAAAGGAGGGCCCATAGAATTTGAAGGAGGACAAATTGAAGGAAAGAAGGATATAGTTACTGTTTAACATACTTGCTATCTTTGACAAAAATTTATTATTTATTTATTATTTATTTATTTATTATTTAGATTTGTATGCCGCCCCTCTCCGCAGACTCGGGGCGGCTCACAGCAGGATACAGCAAAAATACAATGAAAACTGCCAAAAATGTACAGTGGTACCTTGGTTCTCGACCACAATTAGTTCTGGAAGTGTGGCCGAGAACCAATTTGGTTGAGAACCGAAACAATTTAAAATAAATTCCGCTCCTCAGTTGTCTCTCCCTCTAGCTTGCCTGCTTCTGTCCCCGTGTCTCTCTCTCTCTCTCTCTGTCTATGTAGCTTGTCGGCTTCCGGCTTCAGTTCTCTTGCTCGCCCGCTACTGTCCCTGTCTCTCTCTCTCTCTCTCTCTGTGTAGTTTGCCGGCTTCTGTCTCCAGCTCTCTCGAGTGTTCGAGTTCCAAATATTTGTTTGGATTTCAGGGCAAAAGTTTCTTGAATTTCCTGGTCGAATACCGATTTGTTCGAACTGAGAAGCGTTCGAAAACCGAGGTACCACTGTATATGAAATTACTTTTTTTAGCGTTAGAAAATCTTCTTTTTCCCCCCATTGCAATATTTCTACATTTTTTTTAATTTTCAAGAACATAGTACAATAGTATAGAGTCAATGATCACACACTTTTGAAATGTTGTTATGGAAATGTATCCTGAGTCATGTGATCTATAGACTACAGGGGATAGATAGATTGAAGCTGATTGCTAGGAAGAGGTTGTAAAAAAATATATATAGTGTGCCGAAATGGATATGATGACAAGGCGGTTAAACAATCATGAAGAATCAGAATTTTATGAGATTTGGAATAAATTGTATATATGGTTAAGTAAAAGAGAAAAAATAAAATTTAAATGACTCGAAAGTATGTATAGATATTAGAAATAGCTTTATTTTGCTAACTTTATACGTAATAAGGATATAATAACAAAAAAACTTCTTTACATTCAATTTATTATATTAATTTTATAAGTTATTAGTGAACTTTTTTTTCTGCCTTAGCAAGACTTCAAAAATAAGTGGGGTAACTGTAATCCAAAATAGATGTTACATGTATGTATGTCATGTTTGTCTTTTTATGAAAATTTAATAAAGTTTATTAAAAAAAAAGAAGCTGATTGCTAGAATCAGGAAATAAGACGTTGTCAATCCTGTTGATTGATGAAGTGAAGAAAGAAGCAGACAATTGAGAAGGACACACACAGAAAGGTTTAAATGACCACTCTTATGATAATATCCTCCCCTCCCAAAAAACAATAAGCAATACACTCAAAAAGCTGGACAATATTTGATTTTAAGCCTATGCTGCAAGATGGCGGACACAAAGATGGCATATTGGTTTATAATTAATTCAAAACATGAATAAAAGTTTCTAACCTACTTCTAAAATAATAAAACCAATTTCTCAGTTTAAGAAAATAAACTTTGCTAACCTACTTCCAAAAATAATGAAATCAATTCCTCAGTACTTTGAACCAAACCATATCAACCCTGGGCGTTACAGTCCTATGTAAAGCTTTCCTGAAATGTTTTCTGAGATCATTGTACAAGTATGAAATGTTGTCCTGCAGAATAAATACTACATTGCTTAGATTCCTACTAACTGGTTCCCGAAAAAGTTTTCCTCATGTTTTTTTGTAAATCCAAGAAAACACAAAAGGGAATACTGAGTCTTCAGGACTAGCATGTAAGGATGGAAAAGTAGAAGAACAATAAGAATGTCTGTGCAGATTCTCAGTCATCCATGTCATGGGTATCCCAAAGATGCTTTTCCAAGAGGCAACTGGATTTTTTTTTCTTTTTCCTTGAAGACATTGTGCTTCTCATCCAAGAAGCTTCTTCAGTTCAAAGAAAGAAAGAGAGTCTTCAATTTAAAAAACCACAAAGTTCAATTGCCTTTTGAAAAGTATCTTTCGGATAATAGCAATGGGAATAATAATAATAATCATAGGTAGCAGCAGTGACTAAGACAGCATTATCAAAGTACAAATTATTGGTAGAACCAGTTACATTATCAATAATTCCTGAATGGACGAAGGTTCTTTATCTTATATTTGCCATTAACTTGCGTTTAGATTCTGATTCTATTTGGAGGAATATTTTATATATATGAATAATATAAATGAATACATATGTTTATGTGTGTGTTTGTATGTGTAACTGCGTATGCATGTGTTTTGATAGAGGAAAAAAGGAAGTTCTAAAGTTCATAGTTATTAAAAATTAGCTACAGAATGAAAGAGGCAGGTGTTCGATAGCCAACAGTGATACAAATATACTACATTCAAAGCCAAAAACTTTTCTTCAAGCACGTATAATGCAGTATTACTTCTGTGTTACATATGCAGTGGCTTACTGACAGTCTGATTATAATGATATTGAAATAAATCTTTTAGAATCCTGTATAATATTGAACAGGTTTGGTGTTGGGATTAAGTTTGTGAAAGTGGGTTCTTGGCTGATTTCTTCATCAACAATGTTGTGTTTTCTTTTCCCAAGGTGTAAAGTTATGCTTGCCTCCCA
The DNA here is from genome assembly GCF_031021105.1 of Erythrolamprus reginae. NCBI lineage: Eukaryota > Metazoa > Chordata > Lepidosauria > Squamata > Dipsadidae > Erythrolamprus > Erythrolamprus reginae. Next base: position 231,872,682 of record NC_091952.1, read on the forward strand.
TAACAGAGTGGATCTTCTCCGGGTCCCGTCAACTAAGCAATGTCATCTGGCAGGACCCAGGGGAAGAGCCTTCTCTGTGGTGGCCCCGGCCCTCTGGAACCAACTCCTCCCAGAGATTAGAACTGCCCCCACCCTCCTTGTCTTTCGTAAACAACTTAAAACCCACCTCTGCCGCCAGGCATGGGGGAATTGAGATTAGATTAGATTTATTGGATTTATATGCCGCCCCTCTCCGCAAACTCGGGGTGGCTCACAACAATAATAAAAAACAGCACAGTACATAATACCAAATCCTCTTTCCCCCTAGGCCTTTACAATTCTATGCATGGTATGTATGTATGTATGTTTGGTTTTTATATTAATGGATTTTTAATCATTTCTAATACCAAATTACTATTGTACACTGTTTTATTGTCGCTGTTAGCCGCCCCGAGTCTCCGGAGAGGGGCAGCATACAAATCCAATAAATAAATAACAAGCAAGCTACGTTGTCAAACTTATGCATAAGACAATATTCTGGCATGGCAACCCAGATGCAAAACATGATGGATGTCCATTTAGATATTATGCACCATATTTCGATATATTACATGATGTTACCTAAATTAGCTAGAAATTACACTTAGGAATTTGGGGGCAAAAGCAGCTAGTTTGTCTGATTCTGGAAATACTGTAAAATTAAATATGTAGATTTATTGGGAAACAAAAGAAGAAAACAAATAAGTTTTAATTTTGTAAAATTGACAAAGAGACATAATGAAAATCATCCAAAACTTCTTAAATGAAGCGCTTACTGAAGAAAACTTAGAGAGTCCTTCTTTTCCAGTAACTAACTAAAACACTAAAGAAAAAGTTTCTGAAAAAACAATAAAATATACTGTTTGCATTGGAAAACTCTCATTAAAACAAGGAAATTCAAGTGGGATAACAGTGTTCAGACTTTCTGTTGATTGATCTATTAGGTTGTTTGCCTTTAATTATAATCACACTCAGTATAATTTACATGAGTGCAAATATATGAGTTCTGTCTTCTTTACGTCATATATTTATTTGCATGAATGTATGTATGTATGCATGCACGCATGCATATATGTATTTTCCAACACTTAAGGCAAAGGAAAAAGTTTATATTTCAGAATGAATATTCTATAGAATTCCATAGGAACAAATTAGCAGCCCTTTAATAATTCAGTTTTTTCTTGGTTCATCACCTACTTTCCTAAGATGTAAATACCTGCAACATTTGGGTATTTTCTGCCGCTTATGCTAATTCACAGATGTTTCCGAGTTTTCCTGTGGTTTCTCAGAAAAATACTGCCCTGTACGTGTCAATTTTTTATTTTATTTTATTTATTTTTTTTTTTTTTTAAAAAACAGCGTGCCACAGAGTTCCCAAAGGGTTCTGAGAGAAGTTCATCCCATTGAACTGGTCAGCAAGATATCATTAGCTCGTTGTGTACATGAAATCCAGGGGTTAGAACTCCAAGCGTCACAAGCCAGTTTCTTTACCTCCTTGAGCTGATCAGAGGATCAGAGTATCAAGGAAGGATTAGCACTGACTTGGGATTTGTGTGATTGGTTAATTTATTGCAGCAATGGCAGCCCTTTCATCTACGGCAACATTTAATCAGCACGGCCATGGAGGCTATTACGGGTTAGCTCCTTTCTCAAGTCAGCCTGGGCTGCACCATCAGCCCTATCACAATTCCCCTGAAATTTCCAAATTATCTGGAACAGGCTTTAGCCTCACAGTAATAAAAATTAGAAGAGATTTCTGATAGCACCGGTGGAAAAGCTTTCACTAGCACAGGGCAAATTATAAATAGTATGAACGTGCACTTTAAAAAAAAAATTTCTCCACCTCTTAAGAGATGTGCAGGACTTATCACCTCTGCTCTGATCCAAATCCTTGTGGTTGAAAATTTATATTAGATTTTATCAGAGCGGCCTAAGTCTACAAAAATCAATGAAGGTTATCTTTTATGTTGCAGGAACTTGTGGAAATATTGATTTTCATTTTATAGTGAATTTGGAGCATGAGTTGGTAATCACTGCTGAGCTGACTACAATGTTTGCCCACTGTATCTTTTACTGAGTTTTTGCTTAAGTATTTAGGATCGTACATCCCTGTTGATTTTTTTTTTAACGTGCAGTTTGAAATCAGATGGTCCTTAAATATAAATTTGTACATCCATTGCTATAAAATGTAAGCAATCCTCTGAGCCAATTATTTGCTGGTACAGACTGGGATTATTTTTGTATTTAGGAGGTCTTAAAGCAAGCAGGATTTATTCCAGGTTTATTTCTACACCTGGAAATAGGTCCACGACTGCAGGATATTGGTAAAATGAAGAAGTGCTTAGTAAGGAAATAGTTGTCCTCCCTTTCTCTCTTTTATTAACGAAAGTTATATTCTTTTTTTAGAAAAAAAAATTTACATTTAAAAACGTACACAAAAGACAAACATATATTAATTCTTATTCATATAAAGCAGGGGTGTCAAACTCAAGGCCCGGGGACTGGATCCAGCTTTTGGGGGTGGTTAGATTTGGCCTGCGGAACCGATCTGGAAACAGCAAAGGACCAGGCCATGATGGAGCTCTGTTTTCGCTGGCAGAGGGTTGCAGGAGGCTGTCTTAGCCGAAAATGGAGCTCGGGAGCTCCTTTTCACTGGCAGAGTGTTTAAGCCACCACAGGCGCCCCTGACACAAATGATGTTGAGTTGGCAATACCCACCCAGGTCATGCCCCCCCCCCCAAAGTCAAACAGAACCCTGTTGCGTCGCTCAATGAAATCAATATTGACACCCATAGTGTAATGCATGCATATTTGGTGAAAAAGGACTCTCCGTCCACAATTGACACACTCGGTTGCAGAGCAAACTGTAAAAAAAATATTTTTACTGAAATAGCATTCTCAAAGGCAGCATTTTACCCTCCCTTGCAACAAGTAACAACCATAAATTGTTATAGGAAACGTAAACACCTGTGCATCACAGAATGGCAACGCTAAACCGGTGTGTTGCCCCTTTTTATCTCATTCACAAAATCCAAGATTGTTCCTGTGCATGTTTATTCATAAATTCTGGCTTGACTTCACCTTTTGGCACAAGCAGAAGTAGGGCAGATGTTGGTCGATTAAGTTTGAGAAAACTGAAAAACCTGTATTCATAAGAAAGAGGAAAACTTAAGGTTTAATCTACATACCTCTAAATTTGCTAGAGTTTTTATTCTTTACTTTTTACGTAATATATTACCTTCTTAGATTTTTATAATATTGTGTCCCACACTACATTTGTAAAAGAATTTAACAATTCCATGAAGATTTGTTTGTTTTTAGTCTAAGAAATTTTAAAATAGTCTTCTATTCTTACTGCTAAGCAGCTTGGAAAAACTCAGCATGCTTTAATGAAAGATAAAGAAGGGCTGTGATCACATAAGGTCCCAAGAACTTGAAAGATGCACATGCCTAATGCCAAACCAGGGATTGAGACTGCAAGCAGTAACAAATAGTCATGATAACTACCGTAGCATCCCATGAAAGAAAGTGTGATGTGAGTTTCTGGCCAGGAATAAACAATATAAAAAGAAAGCTTTCAACTTTTTACGTCTTTTTTGGAGGCATGCTATAAAAAATTCAGGAATATCTACTTCCTATGTTAAGATCTATTGAAGACAGTCTTATATATCATGTTTTATTCATACAAGGCATTAATTATGCTCATGATTCTACTTTCTCAGAAGTAATGTTAAGAACTTTATATATAAAGAAAGTGACAGGAATGTCTTCTGGGTTATAAGAGAGCAAATAATGATAAAAATCATTAATAAATAACTATTTGTCTCAGGGATTATTCTCTCCTTGAAGTTTAGGGCACCGGGAATTTATTTCCAAGCTTTTGACCAGAGCAACAGACATGGGTAATAATTCCCATCGTCAACTAGTAGAAGTTACTGAAAGAAGATATTCTGGAATACCAGTTCAAAGCACTTTAAGCAGAGATAAAGCTAAAGGCATTAATAGATTGCTTAAAGGCACAGGTGTTAAACTTGATCATGTCACGTGGCATCTTGTGACATATTGCAACATTTTTTGCCTTTGTGGAGCTGAGGCAAGCAGGCCTATATGTGATGTATCCGGCCCATAGGATACCAGTTTGACACCCCTGCATTAAAAAATACAATCTAAATGACAAGATAAAGGTCACATCCCTACAGGCAGTGTTCCCTCTAATTTTTTTTTGGGGTGGCCGGAAAAGTATAGTGTCTGAGCGGCAGTCCCTTTGGGACTGGGCGGCACAGAAATAATAAACAAACAAACAAATAAATAAAAAACCCACCCTGTTTTGCCTCAGAGAATTTCAAAATAAAATACTGTACTGTGTGTCTATAACAGTGAGCTCATAATAGGGCAACTCTATCAATATCAAAATGCCACTTAAATAGTTAAGCTATTTAAGTTGATTTCTTTTTCTTTCTCTTTTTCTTCCTCTCTTTTTTCGATCTGTTTCTCTCTCTTTCTCTCTCTCTCCTTCCCTCTCACTCTTTCCCTCTCGGCTTCTGGGCAGGTTTGGAAAACTGAGTTGATGATGATTTTTAAGTGAGCGATTGCTCACTGCTCAGCTTAGAGGGAACTATGCCTACAGGTAGTTTTTGACTTACAATCACAATTGGGACAGGAATTGTGGTTACGAAAGGCTAGGAGGGTGTGGGCAACTCTGATATCTGGGGGGAGTTGGTTCCAAAGGGTCGGGGCCGCCACAGAGAAGGCTCTTCCCCTGGGTCCCGCCAAACGACATTGTTTAGTTGATGGGACCCGGAGAAGGCCAACTCTGTGGGACCTAACTGGTCGCTGGGATTCGTGCGGCAGAAGGCGGTCCCGGAGATATGGAGCTGGGGTGGTGTGGCCTGCACATGGCCATCAGTTTGATACCCTTGTGATGAACTAATCAGTCACTCAACCTGTTTTTTTAAAAAAAATAAGGGGAGGGGCTTGCAGAAACAAGGGCTTGTTATAGGAGGACTAAGGACTAGCATCCAACTAAAGGAGGTGTTCCCATAGACTATTCATCAAATCAGTTGCAACCATAAGGTTGGCAGCATCGAGCATGTCATTTTATGCTATTTCTCCATCAAGATGTCCTAGTTTGCTTACTCACAGCATCTTTAGGCGCACATTAGAGAAATGTAAGTCAATTTGACCTGTCAGCTACAGAGGAACATTGAGATTCAGGCAGTCACACAGACCCTTACATTGGATGATAATTAGTAGTCTCTCCTAAGACAGGATCAGGGAAGTTGTATGGATATTCCTGTGGGCAAGCTTGCATCAGAATGCAAAAAATAAAATAAAATAACATTCCACACTGCCACTCTAAGAGGTGGGTCTAAATAGCTTTGCTAGCTAAAAAGACGGAGATTGTAATCCAGCCTGCAGCTCCCACATCTGTAGAAGTAAATCACTGTAGACATTGGAAGTAAATGAACATCAGCACAAATTACCATTCTAAAATGCATGCATAAATACACATCTGTGCACATTTGCATCCCGCTGTGCATATTTTCTCACTCCACTCAACCACTACAGTACTTTTGAGAGAATCGGAAACTCCAAAATAGCAGAGTGAGTTTATTGAAGGATTTGGATCAGTGGTGGATTCCTCCCAGATTGGACAGGTTCACCCGAAGACAGGCTCAAATTACAGAAAGACCTGGACAGACTAACACAGTGGGCTCACACCAACAAAATGATGTTCAACATTGACAAGAGCAAAGTCCTTCACCTAGGTAAAAAAAAACCTGGACACACATACAGCCTGGGAGAAACCCCTCTCAGCAGTAGCGACGGCGAAAGAGATCTCGGAGTCTTGGTGGATAATCAACTAAACATGAGCCAACAATGTGCAGCAGCAGCCAAAAAAGCCAATACAATCCTAAGCTGCATCAACAGGGGAATACACTCCAAGACTAGGGAAGTCTTAATGCCACTCTACTACGCCCTGGTCAGAACACACCTGGAGTACTGTGTTCAGTTCTGGTCACCACACTTCAAAAAAGACATTGAAACTCTTGAGAAGGTGCAGAAAAGAGCAACCAAAATGATCAGGGGTCTAGAAACCAAGACTTACGAAGAGAGACTGCGGGAACTGGGCATGGATAGAGAAAAGGAGGGCCAGAGCGGACATGATAGCAGTTGCCACAGAGAGGAGGGGATCACTTTATTCTCCAGGGCACCGGAGGGATGGACGAGGAACAACGGCTGGAAGCTGACCAAGGAGAGATTCAACCTGGAAATAAGGAAGAACTTCCTGACGGTCAGAACAATCAACCAGTGGAACAACCTACCAGCGGACGTTGTGAACTCCAATACTCTGGACATTTTAAAGAGGAAATTAGACTGCCATTTGGCTGGGATGCTATAGGGTTCCTGCTTAGGCAGGGGGTTGGACTTGATGACCCGCCTGGTCCCTTCCAACTCAATGAATGAATGAATGAATGAATGAATGAATGAATGAATGAATGAATGAATGAATGAATGAATAAATAAAATAAAATAGCAAACTTCAGGGAATGTCAGGATGACATAACGGAACTGGATTGGTCGGTGCCAGTCCGTGGGTGCTGCCATCTTTTTTTCTTTTGCGGGGAATTTTTTGCGCTTTTTTTCCCTTCTGAGCATGCACAGAAAGCATTGTGCATGTGTCACCATCTTGTTTTTGATTTTTTTAAAAAAAAATGTACTGTGCATGCATGTGAAATGCGGTCACGTGGCGTGGGAAGAAGCAAACCAGCAGCGAGATAAGATAGAAACCACTCCTGATTTGGGTGGCTTGTTTAAAAAACAGAATCAAAATTCTGAGTCTTGTTTCCTTTTAGATTCATTTGGTCTGGCAATATTTAGCAGTAGAGAATTGTGTACGTGCTTAATGTGTTGGCCAGCAATAAGACTATTTTGAAGTTACTCCTGGGAAATCTGCCAAAACTGATAAGTAAGCATGGTATTTGGGGAGCCTCTAAGGCTGTCTGATTGAGTGATCATAATATTATTAAACATGGAATATACTATTATGAAAAATAATATGTTTGCTTCTTGAAAACAGTACTCTGTGTGGTGTTTGGAATGTATGTGTGAATGTAATATTGGAGATGTAGAGGCAGTGAAATATCCACTGTCAAGAAGTAATATTTCTTTTAGTATATGGGAAAATAAATGTCCTCCTTTATAAATACATCTCATACCCTGTAGAGTTCAGATACCACTAATATTAAAATGAACCTAATTAGCAATGATTTTTTGTACCAACCATCAATTTTTGCACCATATAAAGATGAACCACACTTGCTGGCAAGACATCTGGAAACCTAGACTATAAACACTAAACTATGAAACCTAAGAACAGCATAGGAGTTGGGCTATTGTTTAGTGTACCTTAGCCATGATTGGGGTGAAATCCAGGATGTTCTGGAATACCGGTAGCGGAAATTGTGAGTAGTTTGGAGAACCGGCAAATACCACCTCTGGCTGGCCCCAGAGTTGGGTGGGAATTTTGCAATATCCTTCCTCCAGGAGTCGGGAGGCAATGGGGATTTTGAAGTATCCTTTCCCTGAATTGCAGTAATGGGCAGCCAAAATTTTTACTGCCACACTGTGGGTATGGCTTATTTTGTGGGTGTGGCTTAATGGTCATGTGATCAGGTGGGAGCGGCTTGAACGATCATCATCTTTCAAGTGAATTGTTAAGTCCTCAACTTACAACCTTACCAGTGTCGCTCACTGGAGCGGCAATTTGCTTCGTGTTTCCCACGCTCTCCTTCCTGGGTCACCTCCCTGCCTCAGGCTGGGTAGCTAGGTGAATGGGTACTGCCAGAAGCATAAATGCTGCCAGCGCCGCTTCCACCCAGGCCTTCTGCTTGCATCTCAGGCGGGAGGTAGCCGCGTGAGGCTGGAGGGGAGCCGGGCAGGAGAGAGGGAAGCTCGTCTGAGGCCAGGAAGGAGGAAAGTCCAGTAAACTTAGCTGTACTGGACCGCTTAAAGTTCTGTACAATCCTCCCTTGATACCAACTTTGCAGTATAGGTACAATATATATTGCACTATTTACAAACAATTGTCTAACTGGTTTTAAATAAGAACCATATACACCTGATCTGGCTTACCTACAAATTCAGCTTAAACACAGAGGAACAGATCTCCTTTGTAACCTGGGGTATGCCTTTAATGCAGTTACTTAGGCATGAGCCCCATCAGCAACTCATGATAATGTCAGAACTCTTTATGATCTCATTTATTCCAAGATATACTATAAGAGTGCACTAGCGCACTGCACTAAAGGGATCCCAGTATTTATTTCAGACCTTTGAACATTTATTGGGCTAACTTTATCTCTTATTTTAATATATAAATTGTAAAAGAAACAGGGCAATGAGATTCAATGTTGTGTTGTTTGCTAAACTTTATCAAATTTGTTTCTGCGGTTGAAGGTTTTAAACAGTGTAATAAGCACATTTATTTGGAAATAAATTCTAGTTGAACGCATTTGGAATTACACTTAAGGTCTAGTAATCTAATCAGCTAGTAATACCAGGGGGTTGGACTGGGATAAGAATAAAATTAAGAAGAACAGGAAGAAAGAAGGGAAGGAAGGAAGGTAGGAAGGAAGGAGAAAAAGAAAGAGAAAGAAAGACAGAAAGAAGGAAAGAGAAAGAATAGAAAGAAAGAAAGAAAGTAATTGCCTATGAGGAGGACACATGGATTGGAAATCAACATTGGGGTGCTGTGATTCCACTACGTCACCATCACTTTAAAAGTTCGATTTATTTGCTTTCATAATGTAGCAAACTAATAATTGCTAATAAAACTAATTACACATGTGTGTGCACCTGTGTATATCTAAATTCACGACCAAGTAAGGTGCATGGTTTAAAGCAAGGATATAGACTAGGAAGGCCTGCAGCAGCCAAAATCAGAGGAATTATTTTTACTCCTTGTTTCTGCAAATTAGGCAGAAAAGAAGATAGGAAAAGACTGAGGAATCAAAATGGTGGTACTGTGGTAGGTAAATGCCCCTAATATAGAGAGCAATATTGTAGTTTTCCAGTGGTAAAAGAGTGCTTAAGCAGTAAATCTGTAACATTTCTGTGGGATAATAATAGCTATAGATATAAGGAATTTTAATCCTCCTAAGATGCTCCAGGATTGGGTTTTTATTTTATGCCAGCCTGAGGGTATTGTCTAGGAAGGTAGTTAAAAAAAAACTTGAAAAATCTTGCCAAGAAAACTACAGGGACCTTCCCAGACGGTTTCTAAAAATTGGACGTGATTGAATAGGGGGGCAATATAGGAGTTAGGAGTTTAGTTATGATACAGCAGGATGAAAAATATTGCAGAAGGAGAAAAATAATTTCTCGTTCTCAAATTGAGTAATAGAATACCATTTTTTCATGTTTATAAATGCCACTACGTTTAATGTTCTACATTACTAAAAGTGAGGAAGGAAGTTGAAATTTGAAATAGGATATACAGTATTCCCTCGATTTTCATGGGGGATGCGTTCCAAGACCGCCCGCGAAAGTCAAATTTCCGCGAAGTAGAGATGCGGAAGTAAATACACCATTTTTTGCTATGAACAGTATCACAAGTCATCCCTTAACACTTTAAACCCCTAAATTACCATTTCCCATTCCATTAACAACCCTTTACTCACCATTATTACTGGTACTCACCATTGAATAAGATACTTAGTGATCCTGATATTTATAAACATAATTATTTATTAACAATAATTATTTTTTTGCGATAACAACGCTGATTGGCCAAAATTTCGGCCAATCAACAATGGCAGATGAAAGTTTGGCAATGACATATGACGTCATCGGGCGGGAAAAACCATGGTATAGAAAAAAAAGTGAAGTATTTTTTAATTAATATTTTTTGAAAAACCGTGGTATAGGCTATTCGCGAAGTCCGAACCCGCGAAAATCGAGGGAACACTGTACTGGCTTTAGTGATATGTCCAACTAAATGCTTGCCATGGTATGGAATACCTTCTTGTTTGACAAAGTCTATATAAAAATGTATTTGACAGACAAGAGTAAAATAATCAGGGAGAAAAAGCCTGCTAAGAATCTTATTCCCATCACCAGAGAATCTTCTCAGTGGTCCATTTTCTCCTAAAGAACAGTTTCTCCTCATAGACAAGTACTACTGACCAATGAGTTTTTGCAGGGATATAAAAAACCTGGATCAAGATTTGTGAAGGTTTAGGGCTTGTTCAATTTGGGCATGTTTGTGGACAGATCATTGCTTCTCAACCCCAAGAACTTCTAAATGGACATCACTCCCAGCTAGCAGGCCGAATTGTTATAAAATAGCAGATGCTGGGGGTTCTCTGTTTTGTTTATAAAATAAACACTCGGACTGGTTGAAATTTAGGGGGGGGGGGAAATCTATAAATAAAAGGATAATCAAAGCAATTAAAAGCAAATTCAGTTGAAATGTAGAATAAAGAAGTGGCATTAATGTCCAGCATTTGAAGGAAGCATTCCGCCCTTTTGAAGAATGAAGTGCAAGTATGACTGTGTTTAAAGTTATTCCTCGGTCAGGGCTTAGTAGCAGCTGTAGTCTTTCAAGCAGTAAACGAAGGTTTGTTTTGGCATTTTAAGAATTTACTTCCTACCTTACAGTTCCAGTAAGAGTGCCAATAAGCACCCCGTTTTGAAACTCTCCACCCATCACAGTTCTCTGAGGCCGAGATAGGACAACTGGAGCATAACTATTGAGAAGCAACCAAATTATGAATTTCTAGAGAGAGGGGGAAAGGTGAAGATAAGTGCATGAAAGTCAGCTAACATTGGTACATGGGTGGTTACAAGAGAGAAAGGGTTAAGCAGATTTTCATTTTAGATAGTTGCCATGGTAACAATCAGTGAGCTCAAGCTGTATCTTTCCTATTTGGGGAAAATGTTTAGATTTACAGAGTAGCTTAGCTTATTATATATCTGCCTTGATTGCTCGATAAAGCTTTCTGAGCAAAAGCGGAATAAGATACATTTCTATAACATTACCGAAGTAAGAAAAATTCCATGAAAACTCTGACATGACGTCCCGATTTTTGTTATGCGTTTTGAATACCCTTTCTTTTGATAGAATGCAGCTCCAAAGCGGAGTTTTGAATGGAAACTTTAAAGCTTGAATTCAAATCGATTTCATTTGGACTTCCAGAAATAGCAAGCTACTGATAGGGTGGCACAGTTTTTATTCCCACAATCCTGTGGGGTCTGGATTATATTATGCTGCCTCAAAGATTTTATGTGGGTTTGATCTACCTTGGAGAAGAATGTTCCAAGATTGTTAATCATCTTGAATGAAAATAGGCTTCTATATATTCACTCGCCCGGGACGTATACAGTATCTCGGACTCTTCAAGAAGTCATGGTCACACAAGAAGCCTCTTAGACCAGGGGGTTCTGAAAGCCTGGTTCATGGACCAGCACTGGTCTGTAGCATGTCACAAACCACTCCATGCAAAGCCTTATCTATTTTTATTTATTTATTTTATTTATTCTTTGTCCAATATACAATACATATGAAAGAGGATAGACATTAAGTAATATATATAAAGATAGGAGGTAAAAAAGAAGAGAAGTAGATGGGAAGAGAATATATATAAAGGAGAGAATATATATGATAAAAGGGATAAGGAAAGACAATTGGACAGGGGACGATAGGCACATCAGTGCACTTATGTACGTCCCTTACTGGCCTCTTAGGAATCTGGAGAGGTCAATCGTGGAGAGTTTAAGGGAGAAGTGTAGGGGATTGGGGGTTGACACTATTGAGTCCGGTAATGAGTTCCATGCTTCGACAAGGGAGCGCATGAAACCACATCCCCTCTGGTCCTCCAAAAACTTCTTTCTACTGAACCGATGCCCAAAAGGGGGATCCCTATCTTAGGCACTGTCTGAGTAAAGAGAAGAATATACAGTGATACTTCTACTTACGAATGCCTCTACTACTTATGAACTTTTCTAGATAAGAACCGGATGTTCAACATTTTTTTGCCTCTTCTCAAGAACCATTTTCCACTTACAAACCCGACCCTCTGAAACTGTAACCGGAAAAGGAAGGGAGAAGCCTCCATGGGGCCTCTCAAGGAATCTCCTGGGAGTAAACAGGGCTGGAAAAGGCAGGGAGAAGTCTCCACGGGGCCTCTCTAGGAATCTCCTGGGAGGAAACAGGGCCTCCCCCCCCCCCTGTGGTTTCCCCAATCACACACATTATTTGCTTTTACATTGATTCCTATGAGAAAAATTGCTTCTTCTTACAAACCTTTCTACTTAAGAACCTGGTCACAGAACTAATTAAGTTCATAAGTAGAGGTACTTCTGTATTACAAATTGTACTACTGAGTTTTGAAGATGGAGGAGCATGAGAACAAAGCATCTGTAGCGACTAGCATCCAAAAGTCAAAGATGGGAGCTGAGAATGTTTGATGCAAACCCCAACTCTCTTTTCTATGAGACACCTCTGTTTTGACACTTCTGCCCTTACTACCTAGCCCAGAATCCTAGACACAATTTCTTCTTTTCTTTTAAGATGTCTTGTTTTCAGCTTTCTGATGTCTACAGTGACTATTAACGTAAAGAAATGAGTCCCAGTGCATAGGTGAATTAATATCAGAAATAGGTGGAAGATTGACGCGGAACAAGAGCAGGGACGAGTTTACATTTGTTTCAGTTATAAATTATTGATTTTGTTTCAGAGGATAATAACTACTAAAGTCTCTTGAAATAATAGTTAAATTACAGTAGCGGATACATTTGTGCACCAGAGTACATGTGGTTTTTCTTCTAAGTGATCATAGTAATTACAATCTCTGTAGTTTAAAGCTTTTTCTCTGTTAAAACACTATGTTTACTCAGTATATTCTCTTACAAAATGTATCATTCCATAGAATATATTTTTTCTGTGATTGAAATTATCTTTCTGGCTAGGCTTTTTTTAAAGTGATGCCAAAATACAGTGAACACATCACCTGGTTTGAAGTTATCTAAAGGGACCTTTCATATTAAGCTGTAATGCTGATCTAAGTAAAATGAATAAAACCACAAAGGTTTTTTTTAATTCAATTCAATCACAAGTATATTTTACTCCACCCCATCAGCTCTTTCATTCATTGCTTCTTGAAAATAATCAGTTTATGAGTTCAGACATTATTTTGTGTGTGAGATTTTGAGATTGAGAGTGTTATTTGGGTATGGGGGTATCTCAAAATCTGATGTGAATTACATGACACATAGCTGACGGTAAATATATTCAATGTAGAAAAAATAATTATTTCTAAACTGAATAGGCATCTATAGTGGACTCACACCTGATTTATTTTCTTTTCATGCTGTTTTGCTCATAAGAATTCATGTGGACAAAACAAATATGAACCAAGCAAAGCTATCGTATTAACCATACACATGGCTGTAAAGTTCATTCATTTAGGAACAGTTCAGTTGTCTAAATTACACAGCCAGGCATTAAGAAATACTTCAGGCTTGATCCACACTTGCAACACAACGTGGTAGAAATAAAGTAGCCAACTGGTTGCATTTCAGTTCCAAGTCTTTTCAATGTAAGAAAAAGATTCGTAAAATATAGAGGATTTGTTTAAGTTATAATAATCTCTAATTGTTGATTGTTTATGACTGTTTTATTTCATTGATGTCGTGTATATCTGGAGAAAAGTAGAAATGAAGTCTTTAGTACTTGAATTATAAACTTTGCCAGTTTTCCATTTGTAAGAAAATTTTGGCATAGAGGACTGTTCATAAAAGAGCTGTAAAATAATGTGATTTTCTGATGTCATCCGTAACAATTGTTATTCCAATTGTTTAAGTCAGATTCACAAATAATTGAGTGTGAGTTCAGAACATCTTCCCCTGTTTACCTGCCTTTGTTGATTTGAACCTCTGCTGCTAATCTAGTTGCAATTAAGATCACTTTCATTTGGTCTTGGTTTTTGACAATGTCTTCCTGATCATTTCCTGGATATCCAAGCATCTATCAGCAGATTTGGGTCTTTTATTGCCAGAGAACTTGATTATTTTGCAGCCAGATCAATAAAAATGAAACAAATCAGAGGCGGATTCCTACCAGTTCGGACCAGTTCCCCCGAAGAGGTAGCGACCCACTGGTGATGCCATGATATCACTGAACTGGATCGGTCGATGGGCCCTGCCATCTTTTTGGGGGGAGATTTTTGGGGGGATTTATTTATATTTTTATTTTGTGCATGGGTAGAAGCTGAGTTTTCGACAGTATGCATGTGTCACCATTTTGTTTTAGGCTTTTTTTAAAAAATTGGGGGTTGCACTGCACATGTGCATGGGCACACATGCAAAGTGCCCATACACCCACGAGGCGTAGCCACGTGGCACAGCCATATGGCGTGGGAGTAAGTGAACTGGCAAGTTGGAACCCATCCCTGAAACAGATAAAAATGTGGGGAACATTTATTTTAAACATGGATTGTGATATGAAAGTGGACTAAAGAAGAAAACAAAGCAATTTTAAAGATGGATTGGCGAGGAATAAATGAAAATAAAGATGAATTGGTAGAAGATCTTAATGTAATGATTAACATGAATATGTCAAAAACAGATTTTATCATATCGGTGATTGATTGGGTGATATAGTTGGATACACAACTTGCTTGAGAATCGTACTCAGAGAATACTTATAAGTGGTTCTTCATCTAGGTGGAGGGGGCTATTATGTAAAGTGTTTGGATGTGAGTCCTTGCACTTGCCTTGCCTAGTAGTACCTTCATCTTCTCAAAACAATGAAATGATCTTTTCATTTCTTTTTATTTGGAAAAGATTACACATCCGTGATTTTTTTACTAATTTTTTTTTTACTCTCTTCATTTTACTACAGAAGATCGGAATTGCTCCAAATGTTCATATGAAGAAAGTCTAGGGGAAAAAAACAACAATTGGATACCGGTATCACTAGGCAGAAGAGATGCCTCTTTGCAGAACTAGTGGTGGCTGCTCCTCCTCCTACAAGCCTCGCTATAAACCTCGGGGTTTGCCTTACGGGGAGAAAGAAAGGTCCTGGTGGGAGGGAACCCACTTTGAAGAGGCAGCAGCAGCTTCTTCTCCTGCCAGCCTCACTATAAACTAGGGGTTTGCCTTACTGATGGGAGGAAGAAAGGTCCTGGTGTTGGAGGGACTTCCGTAGTGCCAGCAATTGCAGCCACACTCTGGAGAAGCCCTGTTGGAGTGTCAATCAGTGTGTGCATGGCAGCGGCCAGTGCAAGAGAAATAGGATGCCAGATGCTCAGCACTGGAGTTCTGGCAAACTTTGCACTAGCAAGTCCCGTGCTACACCGGCATACCAGAAATTGCCTGACATCCAGCTTCTCTTGCGTTGGCTTATGCCACACACACAGCTGATCGGCAAACCAATGGGGCTTTCCTGGACTGTGGCTGCAATCATTAGAACTACGGGCATCTCCCTCACAGGAACTTTCCACACACACACCCAGGAGAGCAAACCCTGAGATTTACAGCGAGGCTGGCAGAGAAGGAGGAAGAGCCGCCACTGCCTCTCCAAAAAGAGGCTTCCTCCCACCAACCAGGATCTTTCTCTCCCCCTGTAAGACAAACACCAAGATTTACAGTGAACTTGGCAAGAGGAGCAGCCGCTGCTGTCTCTACAAAGAGGCAAGCGGCAAAGGCAAAAAGCACTTGGAAGCAGTCGGTGGAGCACAATGTTACTTAACCATCTCAGAGAGATCTCGCCTGTTGAAATTTTTCAAGCCAAAGGTGCCCAGGAAGCACATACATACCCGGGAAGGGAAAACTTCCTTGCTTCTTGCTCTTCTCTGAACCTACATCGCCAGATGGATGGCGCTTTTCTGAGCTGCCTTACAAATCAGCAGAGATTGTCTTCCGTCTCTCCCTCATTGGTTGCTGTATATCCATGGGAAGAATGGTGTGTTGTCCATGGGCAGGGCACCACCAGCAGCAGGCTGTGGGGACTCACTCTCCTGCAGTCCTGCTGGCTGGCATGGGTAGCTGGCTGGATACTGCCTGGATCATGAGGTTGGCAGGAAGAGCCGCCGCTGCTTCTGCAAAGGCTGGTGATTTGCGCCAGCAAAGGTTGGTTCAAAATAGGGTGCGGGGGAACATGCATGATGCACATGCACATGTGCAGCATGGTACATATGTGCAGTGCATGCGTGTGGTGTGCACATGCATGTGCAGGGGGCACATATTGTATTATGGGTGCTGGCATGCCGGAATGCTGTTGCATGCACGCGCACATACTTTTTGCACACAGCTACAAAAATATTTGCCATCACTAATCTAGAAGATTTATTTCAGAGTATAGTAGTACCTCTACATAAAAACTTAATTTGTTCTGTGACCAGGCTCTTAAGTAGAAAAGTTTGTAAGAAGAAGCCATTTTTTCCCATAGAAATCAATATAAAAACAAATAATGCATGCGATTGGGAAAACTACAGGGAGAGTGAAGGCCCTGTTTCCTCCCAGGAGATTCCTAGAGAGGCCCCACGGAGGCTTCTCCCTACCTTTTCCAGCCCTGTTTCCTCCCAGGAGATTCCTAGAGAGGCCCCATGGAAGCTTCTCCCCGCTTTTTCCGACCCTGTTTCATCCGAGGAGATTCCTAGAGAGACCCCACAGAGGCTTCTCACTACTTTTCTGGTTACAGTTTTGGAGGCTCAGGTTTGTAAGTGGAAAATGGTTCTTGAAACAAGGCAAAAAAATCTTGAACACCCAGTTCTTATCTAGAAAGGTTCGTAAATAGAGGAGTTTGTAGGTAGAGGTACCACTGTATTTTATGAAACAGCCAAGAGATTTTTGATCTCATCAGAGTTTCCCGACTGAAAATTTCTCCATTGACACCATCAAGTTGAATTCTGCTGCAAATACTTAATTGTTTTACAACAAGGACAACAACCTTAAAGTAACAAATCTCGGATTTTTCACTGACATGTTCTGTCTAACCAAGTTACCGCCCGTATCGTCCTGTCTTGATTTATATTGCAGGGACAGCTGGAAGTTTTGATTATTTGCAGTAGTTTAGAATCCTTAATATGTTAAAAAAAAAACCACCATTGCAAATTGCATTGGCAGTTATAAAGGTACAGTTTGCATATACATTTCTTTTCACCCTCCCTTTCTTCAAATTGCCTTTGTTATAAGCTTGTGGAAGTCTGTCAAGTGTAGGAACGGTGTGTTGTTTTTCTAGTGATCATCTCCTGGGGTAAACAGTTGGGTTTCTCTAGTTGCAGGGAAGCCCAGCTGTCATATGGGATTCCATCTGTGAATAGTCATTTCTATTTTCCATTCGTTACTTCTCCCTGTTTCCTCCACCCCAAGTCTGGCAGCAATTTATTCAAGCATTATGCATTCCCGTGTGCTTTTCTTTCTTTTTTCTTTCCTTTTTTTTGTAAATACTAATGAATAAATAATGAAGAAGATTTTAGAATATACAAATCAGCAGTTTTTAAACTATGTTTTCTTTTTCAGGCATAGCCAAATATAGAATTATCTTTCGTGGCAAAACAGATATAGAAGGAGGAAAACAAAGTGTTCCTCTCTGAACCATAAGAAAGGGAGGGTACTGAAGACTAACAGACAGAAGGGCGAAGGAATAATCAAATCTTAGTTTGATGCCTGAATATTATGAATAGTTTCACTGAGATTGCTTGGTGCATAAGGACAATAGCTTTTTATATGTGTCTTATCCTGAAAGCTCAGCTAAACAATTTGCTAATGAGTACACTTCTAAAAATGATGCTCTGGAATAAGATTTTTAAAAATAAAATATTAGAATAGCAAGACTTCTGCATACTAGTAATTCCAATAGTTGAAATGCATTGATTATTGCGATTCAATAAGTTTGATTTCTAAATACAGTGATACCTCATCTTACAAATGCCTCGTCATACAAACTTTTCAAGATACAAACCCGGGGTTAAAGATTTTTTTGCCTCTTCTTACAAACTATTTTCACCTTACAAACCCACCGCCACCGCTGGGATGACCCGCCTCCGGACTTCCATTGCCACGAAGCGCCCGTTTTTGCACTGCTGGGATTCCCCTGAGGCTCCTCTCCATGGGAAACCCCACAGAGGTCCGGAGATGGGGTTTCGAGGACTTCGGTGTTTTTGCGATGCTGCAATTTCACTGATGCTCCCTTCGCTGGGAAACCCCACCTCCGGACTTCCATTGCCAGCAAAGCACTCGTTTTTGTGATGCTGGGATTCCCCTGCAGCATGGCAAAAACACAGAAGTCTGGAGGTGGGGTTTCCCATGGAGGGCAGCCTCAGGTGAATCCTAGCAGTGCAAAAAGGGGCGCAAAAGGGGTGAATTTTGGGCTTGCACTCATTAATTGCTTTTCCATTGATTCCTATGGGAAACATTGTTTCATCTTACAAACTTTTCTCCTTAAGAACCTCATCCCGGAACCAATTAAGTTTGTAAGACAAGGTATCACTGTACCAGTCTTTTGTTTTCTGTCTACACCAGTGCTGGATGTAGAGACCTTAATCTCTTCAATTGCCTTCAAAAATATCATTAGATGGTAATTTTCAGTAGGTCAGGTAACAGGTAAGCATGGGTGAAATTCAAATTTTTTTCCTACCGGTTCTGTGGTTGTGGCTTGGTGAGTGTGGCTTGATGGTGGTGGGGATCTTGTGACTGAGTGAGCATGGCCAACTTGATGTCACTCACCCCAAGGTGGGGCATCACTACCCCACCAAGCCACACCCACCAAGTCACGCCCACAGAACCAAGAGAAAAGTTTGGCAAAGTCTTCCACCATTCAACTTGGCTGCTTCTCACCTCCTTCATGTTTGCTATGTGTTTATGAGCTCAAGAAGGAGAAGAAAAGCAGCCATATTGCAGCAGCAGAGAGAAGCCAAACCTTTCTCCTTCCCTTATTGGTGGAGCTGTTCAGAAGGCATATCCTGTGGCCACCTGTCCCTCTCCCCTCATCGAAATATCTTAAAGACTGTGGTTGGCAGCAATTATTTTCGGCTGCCTTCTGAGCAGTGCCACTATGACACGGTCCCTCCAACTCTGCCATTATCCTCGCCGGGTGTGGCCACGAGCTCCAACGGCAAGCAATGGCACCTGTGCAAACAGGGTGGTAACAGCAGTGACAGTCATGGGATTGTCCTGTGACAATCACCATTGCCCTGTTTGCACCGGCCGTGCATGTGTATCCCATTGCCTGCTGGTGCAGCTTTCAGCCAGAAGAGCCAGGAGAACGGCAGCAGCTGGAGGGACTGCATCACAGCGGAGCTGGTAGCCAAAATTGACCGCCGGCAGCTGGAGACTTCTTGGTGCGAAAGGTGGCCGAGCCTCATCATGTTTTCCCCCACAAGTCATGAAGGTAGGTGAGCAAGGCAGAGGGTGAGTAGTTGATGAGCAGGTGGTGGCTCCAGGGCAAGGCTGGAACCAGGAAATGCATTCCCCAACCCTGCAAAGGCAGGCAGCGAGCCGATGTTGTTTCTGGGGCATCAGGGAATGGCGCATGCCTAGGCCCCAGCCTCTGACCCAAGGCAAAGGGCAAGCGGATGGAATGCATTTCTTATCTTTGGTGAGCTGAGCTGAGCAGGTGACACAACAGGAAAGACAATTAGCTGGGCCACGTGGTGAAGGGAACATACTGTATTTTGGAGTATAAGATGCACCTTTTTCCTCCCTAAAAGAGGCTGAAAATTCAGGTGTATCTTTTACTCTGAATATAGCTTTTCTTTCAGTCCTAACTATGTGCTCTTACCTTGCAGGTTCTTTCATTGTTCCTCTTTGCAAAGATTGTTTTCAAAGCCCTAAGTCTTTGCAGGGGTTTTTTCATTGCTCTAACTTGCTCCAAATGTTTCTTTCCAGCCCTAGCCAAGTGCTAACAATGTTCCCAGCTCTTACTCACTTGCAAGTTCTTTCATTGTTACTCTCTGTCAAGAATGTTTTCCAAACCTTGTCTTTGTAGTGGGTTGGTTTTTTTGCTCTACTTGCTCCAAATGTTTTTTCCCAGCCCTAACCAGGTGCTAACAATGTTCCATTTCTTACGGCTTGCAAGCTCTTTCATTGTTACTCTCTATGAATAAGATTTTTTTAAAACCTTAATCAGGGGATAAAATAATATGCTGAAGCTGTCCAGACTAAGGATGGTAGCCAGATGAATATCTGGTAAGCAGATTCTTTTCCCTATTTTCCTCCCCAAAAACTAAGGTGCGACTTATACTCCGGTGCGTCTTATACTCTGTATGGTATATAGGGTGGGCAGGACAAGTGGCTTGCGAGCAAACGAGCAGCTGGAATGGACAAACGGCGGGCTGGCCTGGCCTGGGCCAACTAGGGGTGGTTTTTACCAGTTTGGAGAATCTATTCAAACCATCCCTACCGGTTTGCTCAAACTGGTCAAATTTAACCCCCACAAGTAAAAATATAAAAGCATTGAAATATATAACATTTGTTGTTTTTCATTCATTCTAATTATTTGTAAGCTTACTATTTTAATTACTTCTAAGTTAAATCAAATTTAGGTTTTTTTCTGGCTCCAAGTTATGTTTTATTTATTTGTTTGTTTGTTTGTTTGTTTGTTTGTTTGTTTGTTGATTGATTGATTGATTGATTGATTGATTGGATTTGTATGCCGCTACTCTCCGGAGACTCGGAGCGGCTAACAGCAACAATAAAACAGTGTACAATAGTAATCTAATACTAAAAACAATTAAAAACCCATTAGTATAAAAACCAGACATACATATATACATACCATGCATAGAATTGTAAAGGCCTAGGGGGAAAGAGGATCTCAATTCCCCCATGCCTGATGGCAGAGGTGGGTTTTAAGTAGCTTACGAAAGGCAAGGAGGGTGGGGGCAATTCTAATCTCTGGGGGGAGTTGGTTCCAGAGGGCCGGGGCCGCCACAGAGAAGGCTCTTCCCCTGGGTCCTGCCAAGCGACATTGTTTAGTTGATGGGACCCAGAGAAGATCCACTCTGTGGGACCTAACTGGTCTCTGGGATTCGTGCAGTAGAAGGCAGTCCCTGAGATAATCTGGTCTGGTGCCATGAAGGGCTTTATAGGTCATAACCAACACTTTGAATTGTGATCAGAAACTGATCGGCAACCAATGCAGACTGAGGAGTGTTGGTGTAACATGGGCATATTTGGGAAAGCCCATGATTGCTCTCGCAGCTGCATTCTGCACGATCTGAAGTTTCCGAACATTTTTCAAAGGTAGCCTTTTAACATTGCCTGAAATACAGTAGTCCCTCGCTATACCGCACTTCACCTACTGCGGCTTCACTTCATCGCGGGTTTTCAAGAAATATTAATGAGAAAAATAATTCGCGGATCTTCGCTGGTTCACGGGTTTCTGAGGAAGTCGATCGGCAGATTTAAACAGCCCGCAGAACTCGATCGGCAGGTTTTTCAAAAAATATATATCTAAAATTGTAAATACTGTATTTAAATACTGTATCTAAAATAAATACTGTGTGGGAAGGGTTTATAAACACTTAAAACAATGAAAACTTACCAAACAATTACAATATAAATACTTAAATAAGTACTATCAGTCGATAAATTCCCCATCACGGATTTCACCTATCGCGGCCAGGTCTGGAACGTAACACCAGTGATAGGTGAGATCTTACTGTATTCATACCAATTTTTTTTACACCAGTAAGACTGATTTCTGCTTCCGAGGAGGCTATTTTGAAAAGGGAAAATGAATAACTGTGTTCTTATCAGGATATGGAATTTTAATTGATTCTGTGAAGAATAAACTGCTACAATTTCCTTAATGTCAGGATTACATTTGGGACAATGTAGCTACATCTACTGGCTGTGGTTAAGTGTGAGTACTTGGTTCCTACTTGAATGGGAAACCTAGAAGAGACAAAGTCCATAGGAAATGAAAGAGAAAAATATGGGAGAAGATAATGGCAAACTCATTGATATTGCTGCAAGAAAGTTGTGATGATGCACCCAAAGAATCATCAGTAATACGATGTGCAATTTATCTAAGATGACTGAATTATGAACAATTTCTTTGAATCTAAAAAGCAAAAGAATGGTCAATGGCTATTTTTTTTAATCTCTATTAACCTTCTGAGCCTTCATAAGTAGCCCTTGAGGGTTACCGCACAGGTTTGCTTATTTGACTTATTTGAAAGGCTGGTAAAAAGCAGGTATCTGCTTAACTTCTTTTATCCTCATTAGCAGTTTCTAATTGCTCCCTAAGAGATTCACTTTTGGCCTCATCTGCCTTGTTCCCATTGGCCTGATCCAGAAATTTGAATAATTGAAAAATACTGAAATATTTTCTGGTTTTGTTACATGAAGCACTAAAGATCAGAGATTTGTTACCTTAGATTAAAATTTAGAAGACATGTGTCACATTGATGTTCTTTTGTAAATATTTGATATCACTTTCTGGGTGTTTTTTAAAAAATCTGTTCTGATTTCATTAAGGTTAGAATAAAATAGAAAATTTAAATTAGAGGTTGTTAACTCATATTTTTAAAAAGTTTTCCCTTTTTATTTTAAGGATTTTGCATTCAAAGTTATTACAGGAAAGGTTACACTGAAAAATACAGTAGAAGGTTGTAGACAAAAGAAGATTTAAGTGATACAATTAATTATTATTTTTTTAAAAAACTTGAATTAATAGTAAAGAACTGCAGATACCTGAAGGTGGGAGAAACATCTGAAATTGAGACATGGCAAATTGATCAAGAGATGCCTTCCTTCCTTCCTTCCTTCCTTCCTTCCTTCCTTCCTTCCTTCCTTCCTTCCTTCCTTCCTTCTATACATCCATCTATCTATCCATCCATCCATCTATTTTTTTTAAGCTGGTCAACACCTAAATGACTCAAGTAGCTTTACAAGAAAATGTATTATGTGTATATTTGTGTAAAAATAGAGTAAAACGTTATTTTCTTAATCATATTGCTGAACCTGACAATAAATTGTCCAGGTTAGGTTGTCTGTAGTCTTGATCTCCTTTGAAAAGAACAGATCCTAACATAAAGATAATTCCAGCAGCAAATGTCACAATGAGTGCTAAAAATGACCAGCTAACCTTTACCACAATAAGATGAAAGAATAGCCCATATCCCCAGGATATTACATTAGTGCTCAAACTTTTATTTCCCCACAGCCCAAATAATACAGAGTTTTGCTCCATGTAGGGAACACCAGAAGAAGCAGCATATTACATTTTCTAAAGGTAGAAAATACATGAAGATTGATAAATTGGGGGGGGGGGGGGGGGGATCTTACTTGCTGATTAGCCCTCCCAGTCCCAAAGTCAAAACCAGCATGATCTTAAATCCTAAAATCTTTAATTGTGGTCAGGTGGTAGGGAAAGCAAGTAGAATGCTTGGCTGCATAGCTAGAGGTATAACAAGCAGGAAGAGGGAGATTGTGATCCCGCTGTATAGAGCACTGGTGAGACCACATTTGGAATATTGTATTCAGTTCTGGAAACCTCACCTACAAAAAGATATTGACAAAATTGAACGGGTCCAAAGACGGGCTACAAAAATGGTGGAAGGTCTTAAGCATAAAACTTATCAGGAAAGACTTAATGAACTCAATCTGTATAATCTGGAGCACAGAAGGGAAAGAGGGGACATGATCGAAAGAGGGGACATAATCTGGAGCACAGAAGGGAAAGAGGGGACATGATCGAAACATTTAAATATGTTAAAGGGTTAAATAAGGTTCAGGAGGGAAGTGTTTTTAATAGGAAAGTGAACACAAGAACAAGGGGTCACAATCTGAGATTAGTTGGGGGAAAGAATAGAAGCAACGTGAGAAAATATTATTTTACTGAAAGAGTAATAGATGCTTGGAACAAACTTCCAGCAGACATGGTTGGCAAATTCACAGTAACTGAATTTAAACATGCCTGGGATAAACATATAACCATCCTAGGATAAAATACAGGAAATAGTGTAAGGGCAGACTAGATGGACCATGAGGTCTTTTTCTGCTGTCAATCTTCTATATTTCTTTGTTTTTCTTTCTTTATCCACTCAATCCAACCTATCTTTGAAAGTCATCGGACAGGTTGAAATTTAACTTCTAAGGACTGACTTTTGCCTTCTGCACCATCCTGCCTTTTTATGCACACTAAATAATAATACAGTGATACCTGTCTTACAAACTTAATTGGTTCCGGGACGAGGTTCTTAAGGTGAAAAGTTTGTAAGATGAAACAATGTTTCCCATAGGAATCAATGGAAAAGCGATTAATGTGTGCAAGCCCAAACTTCACCCCTTTTACCAGCCGAAGTGCCCGTTTTTGCGCTGCTGGGATTCCCTTGAGGCTCCCCTCCATGGGAAACCCCACCTCCGGCCTTTTGTGTTTTTGCGATGCTGCAAGGGATCCCAGCAGGGGAATCCCAGCAGCGCAAAAACGAGCGCTTTGCTGGCAACGGAAGTCCGGAGGTGGGGTTTCCCAGCGAGGGGAGCAACAGTGAAATCACAGCATCACAAAAACACCAAAGTCCTTGAAACCCCACCTCCGGACCTCTGTCCTTTTGCAATGCTGTGATTTCACTAAGGCTCCCCTCGCTGGGAAACCCCACCTCCGGACTTCCGTTGCCAGAAAAGCGACCATTTTTGCACTGCTGGGATTCCCCTGCAACATCATAAAAACATGGAAGTCTGGAGGTGGGGTTTCCCATGGAGGGGAGCCTCAGGGGAATCCCAGCAGCGCAAAAACAGGTGCTTTGCTGGCAACGGAAGTCCGGAAGCAGGGCATCCCAGCGGCGGCGGTGGGTTTGTAAATTGAAAATAGTTTGTAAAAAGAGGGAAAAAAATCTTAAACCCCAGGTTTATAACTCGAAAAGTTTGTATGACGAGGCGTTTGCAAGACGAGGTATCACTGTAATAATAACAGTAACAATAACAGAGTTGGAAGGGACATTTATTTATTTATTTATTTATTTATTTATTTATTGGATTTGTATGCCGCCCCTCTCCAGAGACTCGGGGCGGCTAAGAGCGACAATAAAACAGTGTACAATAGTAATTTGGTATTGATGATTAAAAATCAATTAATATAAAAACCAAACATACATACATACATACCATGCATAGAATTGTAAAGGCCTAGGGGGAAAGAGGATCTCAATTCCCCCATGCCTGGCGGCAGAGGTGGGTTTTAAGTTGTTTACGAAAGGCAAGGAGGGTGGGGGCAGTTCTAATCTCTGGGGGGAGTTGGTTCCAGAGGGCTGGGACCGCCACAGAGAAGGCTCTTCCCCTGGGTCCCGCCAGGCGACATTGCTTAGTTGACGGGACCCGGAGAAGATCCACTCTGTGGGACCTAACTGGTCGCTGGGATTCGTGCAGAAGGCGGTCCCCGAGGTAATCTGGTCCGGTGCCATGAAGGGCTTTATAGGTCATAACCATATAGGTCTTCTAGTCAGAAAATGGTGAGCATATATGGAAATAAAACTTAAAGGAGTCTTTCCTTAAACAAAGCATGATATTTTTTTAAATATGCAAATTTCTCTCTTTGGGCACAAAGACCTCTGACCTCTGTATAGGCATCAGGGAGGGCATATTCCTAGTAAATGCTCAGTTCTGTTCAGTTATCCTGACTCCACTGTGATGCAAGGGATTACAGGGTCATTAAAATAAGAAAAACATGTCTAATTATAATATATTCTATATCGTTGTTTTCTGTGTGCCTCTTTGTGTATGCTTTTGTCTTGGATACACATTTTTGTAGTTAGTAAATCTTTGCAAATATTGTGAAAGAGAAGGACGAAAGGAAGCCAAAAGTGATTTCTAAACAGCTGCTGGAACTTTGAAAAAGATGCTAGAGGGGAATCCAGTGAAAGGTTAAAATCCAGTGAAAGGTTAAAAAAAGGCAAAGAGGTGACCACATAGAAGTCCCACCATTATTTTACATGGGTTGCATGCATAAACCATTTTAAAAGTGCAGGGTTTAGGTTACATGTTTGCAGCGAGCTCTTTAACAATTCGGAAATTCACATTTCATTTGCATTCCTGCATGCTTTTTTTAAGGCGCTGCAAAGTCCTCGATTATTTTACTGCAAAATTCTGAGCGCAATTGCCCGAAACTAACTGTGTTCTAATTAGTGTATTGATTTAGGAAGTGCAAATGTGTTAAATTAGTTTACAAAAGTAAAATGAAACTCATTCATTTCAACTGTGATAACACATTTGCACATACGTGGATTTGTTCCCTCCTTTTAAATGAATACATCAAGACTTATGTATTAGAATTCTGTTACTAAAGAAATTATTAATCATGGAAGTCTGATATATAAACCTCTGGTAACGTGAGCTTTTTATCAACAGACTCATAATGGTAAAACATTTCCTTTCTTTCCCTTGCCACAAGTGAATGTTAAAATGTTAAATTCCAGTAATGCTGAAAATATGATAATACTAGCTTTATTTTAATGCCCAGGGAGAGAATATTATATTGGACATTATAAAAGATAGAAATGCTGTATTTATCAGGAAGGAGAGGACTCTGAATTTAAGATGACCCCCTCCGTTCAAAAGAATTGGCAGCTTCTCTTACTATATTCTCAGTGAATTTAGGATGATCCTCCCACTTTTAAAATAAAAGATTAGAAGCTAAAACTTGCTTTTCTTTTGAATGAATGCAGAAGAGAGATTTTAGAATCTCGTTTCTTAAGTGCAGGATGGCAAGCCTTCTTTTACATTGCTTCCAAGCTGGAGCATCTTTAGAGGAAGGTCAAAAGTTGAGATGGCGTCAATGACTATGTACAGTCAAAGCCGTGAGCAACCAACACTCTGTAACAGTGATGGCGAACCTTTTTTGGTTCATGTGCCAAAAGGGGATGTCCTTACCCATTCCCTCCCCCCAAACATGTGCACCCACCGCGTTGACCCTGCACATATGCACAGCTCCCACCCTACCCCCTGACAATGCGCACAGGCCTCACTGAAGCTTGGGTTGGTGAAAAAATGGGCAAACTGGAAGTTTGGAAAAACAGACTTCCGGTTGGCCCATTGTGCTGTTTTTCGCACTCCAGAGGCTTCAACTTCCTGAAGCCCTGGGGTGTGAAAAATAGCACAAAGAGCAAAATGAAAGTTTGTTCTTCAGAACTTGTTTTTCCCGTTGGGCCATTTTTCACACTGCAGGTGTTCCGGGAAACTTCCCTGAAGCCTCTGCAGCATGCAAATGGCCTTCCACAAGGCTGAAAATCATCTGGGCAGCGTGCACATACGTGCTGGAGCTGACACAGGGCAATGCCTCGCATGGCCTCTAATATGGCTCAGCGTGCCATATCGAAATTCATTGGTTTGGCAATGGACCAGGACCGCCTTCTGCCGCACGAATCACCGCGACCGATTAGGTCCCACAGAGTTGGCCTTCTCTGGATCCCATCAACTAAACAATGTCAGAAGGCTCGTCCCAGGGGAAGAGCCTTCTCTGTGGCGGCCCCGACTCTCTGGAACCAGCTCCCCCCAGAGATTAGAACTTCCCCCACCCTCCTTGCCTTCCGTAAACTCCTTAAAACCCACCTTTGCCGCCAGGCATGGGGGAATTGAGATATCTCCCCCAGGCCTATACAATTTATGTATGGTATGTTTGTTTGTATGTATGTCTGCTTAATAGTGGATTTTTAAAATGTTTTTAAATTATTAGATTTGTTATGAATGTTCTATTGCTGTTGTGAGCCGCCCCGAGTCTACGGAGAGGGGCAGCATACGAATGAATGAATGAATGAATGAATGAATGAATGAATGAATGAATGAATGAATGAATGAATAAATAAATAAATAAATAAATAAATAGCAGGTGTTGTGTCCCCAGGTCATGTGATCACCATTTGCAACCTTTCCAGCCTGCTACTGACCAGCAAAGTCAATGTCAGGAACCAACACTTAACACTTAACAATTGCTGTGATTTGTTTAGGAACTATGGCTAAAAATCTTGTAGTATTGGGAATTGAGATATCTCCCCCCAGGCCTATACAATTTATGTATGGTATGTTTGTTTGTTTGTATGTATGTCTGCTTAATAGTGGATTTTTAAAATGTTTTTAAATTATTAGATTTGTTATGAATGTTCTATTGCTGTTGTGAGCCGCCCCGAGTCTACGGAGAGGGGCAGCATACGAATGAATGAATGAATGAATGAATGAATGAATGAATGAATGAATGAATGAATGAATGAATGAATGAATGAATAAATAAATAAATAAATAAATAGCAGGTGTTGTGTCCCCAGGTCATGTGATCACCATTTGCAACCTTTCCAGCCTGCTACTGACCAGCAAAGTCAATGTCAGGAACCAACACCAACACTTAACAATTGCTGTGATTTGTTTAGGAACTATGGCTAAAAATCTTGTAGTATTGGGCATGATTCACTTAAAACTGCTTTGCTTAGCAATAGCAATTCTGATCCCAACTGTGGTTGCAACTTGAGGACTCGTTGTAATAATAAAAGTTCCAACTAGCAAAAAGTGAGTAGGTGAGTAGCATTAGGGCAGAAATACGATTAGCATCTCACCGCTCATCCATGTTTGCTGGTGCAGTGGCCTCACTGCTTTAACTCTATGCTTCTGACTTCTAGATCAGGGATAGAAATTACAACAGTATTTCTAAGACAAGTCTGGAGCTTCTGGAAAAACACTCCCTCTATATTAATTTTTTTTTAAAGCCCGTTAGATTATTTCCAAGAAAGTCTTTTCATTGTACTTTGCACTTTGAGTTATAGTTTCAAGATGTTTGATATGCAGAACAAGGAATGATTAATGATAACTGTCTAAATAGCATTTTACTAGCAATCGTTGTTTAAAAAAAAGTAAGCCTTGCTAAATTCTAGATCAGTTCATTGCTTGCATTTAGATTTAGCGGTGAACTTTAGCCAAAGTAATTTGAATGTTTCTGTCCTAACTTGCACTATGGAAAATATGTTTTAGAAATGCTTTTTAAACTGACATGTGTGTTTCTTAGTCTTTTGTAAATCACGGTATGTATCATGCATTTTTCTCCTATTCGCTCACCCAAATTCATTTCGTCTGCTAATCTTCCTTTTCCTTTTGGAACTCATAATCATTATTATTTCAGCAACAATAAGGCAAGCACATCAACAGCCATCAAATAAAGAAAGAAAGGGTGGGGAAGGAGGGGGAATACATTACCCATTCAGAATAATTTCCCACCAAACATAAATGTTACTCAGGCTTTGAAATGGATACTGATTCTTTAAATTCTTTCCTGTCTGTTTCAGGAAATAGAGATCCCGTTGATAACGAAGTACAATGTGCCTAAAGTTCATTTCTAAACACTTGGCTTTTTGCTGTGAAAGTCACCTACACTCCCTTTATAATTCAAAGCCACTAGAGATGTGTCTAATCTCGGAGATCTGATCCAGTGCTATCATTCAGAAAAATCCTCAATAATAATTCTGCCATTCATTTTTTTAAAATCAAAGCACTAACCCTCTTCCTTCTTCTTGTTCTCCTCCCGCTGTTCTTCCTCTTGCCCTTCTCCATCAGTAAGGGAATACGGTTTCTCGATCAGATGAGTTGGCAAATAAAATTATTGCTACTGATTTTGTTTAAATTCTTAATCAACAGAAGCTTACTGGGCTATGTTTGTTGCCTTTTTTTTCCTCCTCAGAAGCCAAAGGCACCACTCCCTATGGCGTTGACCGCTGGCCCCAAGTGGTTGCTGGATATGACTTGGCAAGGAGTAGAAGACAACAAAAACAACTGCATTGTGTACAGCAAAGGTAAATCCAAGCTAATTTTTCCTTCCTCTTTCTCCGTAAGAAATTTACCCAGTGGTGGAGAAACATCCTAGTTGATAATAGACAGCGAACACAGACAGCAAAGATGAGTAACTCACGTTTATTTATTTCCACCTTAAGAACGAGAGAAGTGTTTTGTTCATGAGTATGAAACAGAGGCATGTATCATTCAGCGTTCAAACAGAATATTTTAAAGGTATAGATCTTTCTTCTACCTGATGCATTTCTGATATAAAAAGCTTGCCTACTTCACTTGCAATATGAGCAGCTATCCTGGTACTTCCCAGATCTTTGATTTCAAGTGTAGCACCAGCTTTTTCATTTTTCTTTTTCTAATCTAAGATAAATTCACTGCATTGTATTAAGCCCTGAATCTATTGTGAACATTCCTTTGAGTTTTTAAAAGAGGCTCACCCAATTGCAAATTTCCACCTAATAGAAATAAAGAAAAAATATCACTGCTTGTGACAAGTAAATAAAAATCCATTAGAAACAACCATGTTGTTTTGGGAAAAAGTGATTGTGAGAACTGTGATTTCGATGGTTCTGAAAACTGAAAGATTGGATTGATTTAGGGATCAGATTCCAGTTTTGGCTTGCTGAGTATATGAGTTATCACATGTAAAGGTTACTAAACAAAAGAGGTCCTGTGGATTAAAACTCATACTGTTTTGAATGTTTAAGTGTAACTGGGTAAATTTCCAAAATGAATGGTCAGAAGAAGAATGAGATTTTAAGCAGATATACAAAATGTTAGCTATAATTTTACAATTGCATTGTAATCTCAAAGGTATTTCAGAATGCTGAGATTCTGGACATTGAGATTTACGTGGGAATGAATAAATAACAGGAATTGTGAGTTAACATGCTATTGGGGAAAAGACCATTTGGACCAAAAGCAAAGCATTGATAAACAATGGTATAAAACACTGGCAATTAATCTTCACTAAGTTGAATTTTATTTCCACTCTTATCAGATTTGTTGCGGTCATGTTTGAGAAAAAAATGCAGATTTAATATGAACTATATAATATGGTGCTTGACACTTGAATGAATAGTGAATTTATGCATGACAAGGGTAATTGGACAAGATGTTCTCCAGTATTGTGTCTAAACTATCTTATTCTATATTTCTAATATATTTGTTCTTTCTTCCCTAACTTTTTAATATTTTCAATTAGGCTTATATTTCAAGTGCTATAAATTTACAGTCTCAGTGTTACTTCTGAAAATGACAACTTATTTAATATTTTTAAGTGATTTTTAAAAAAACACTCCTAACCAAAACCTCTACAGAGATGAAAGTTTTGTTTATTGTAACAACCGTGTGACTATTTCAGTATACAATGTCTAGGCAAATAAGGACCTATATTCCCATATTAATATTCAAAGCCAATTATAATATCAAGAACTAGAAACAATTATATCTTGTTTTTATAAACATTGTAAAAGAAGGTTGGTTTTAGACTGGAATAAGCTTTCAAAAATCGAAACATTGAAAACGGAATTTACATAAGTAGTTGTTCATCAGAATCTTATGTATTTTTTATATAATTATATAAAACACATGCACACAGTTTGTAACCTGGAAATATTTAATTAAGGGAACAATCTCAAACACAAAAAAGAAGAATATATATATTTCTCAAGTCTACTATTAGACATTACTTTAACAGTAGAAAACCACAACGAAAAAAATACAATAACACAATATTAGCACATATTTTATTTTAGTTTGCATCTTTATATTTCTAAATCAGTTATTGATGACAGTTTATACAAAACTTTTGCTACAACAGTGTAAAATAAAATTTAAGGCATGTAGTGTTCACAGATGAAAATTTTCATTAGCAGATTTCTGGATTTTTTCCTCTCTTATAGCTATGTAGTCCTGTTTGGTTTGTTTTTTTTATACTGTCGCTTCTTTAAATCTGATTCAGCAGTAATAATAGAGAGCCAGGGTGGCGCAGCAGGTAGAGTGCTGTACTGCAGGCCACTGAAGCTGACTATAGATCTGAAGGTCAGCGGTTCAAATCTCATCGCCGGCTCAAGGCTGACTCAGCCTTCCATCCTTCCGAGGTGGGTAAAATGAGGACCCGGATTGTGGGGGCAATAGCCTAGCTCTGTTTAAAAGTGCTATTGCTAACATGTTGTAAGCCGCCCTGAGTCTAAGGAGAAGGGCGGCATAAAAATCGAATGAATGAATGAATGAATGAATGAATGAATGAATGAATAAATAAGGCTGTCAATTTCTCAATATACTGTATCTCTAGGCAGATAATGTCATAAAATCACTCTTAGATTGTACCACTTAAGGTTGATGAAATGTTTTATTATTAATCCTTTCTGAGTAAAACCTCAGCATTATTATATGTACAATGTTTTTTATTTGGTTAAAATGCAGCCTGAAGCAATATTAATTAGGACGTTTTACTAATTGATAGTAAGAATGAACTGTTCATGAAAGTTGACCGGATTATCATTTTTGTGCCGGGTTCAATAAAATTGGAAAAAACTGAAAAATCAAATTTCATAGTTACACATGGCAAAATTCAGTGCATTTGGATATGGTGACAACATCTACATTGGATAGTTTTGACATTCCTACTAGGTAATCTACTATCCCCAACAAATTTAAATGAATAAAATATAAGTGAAACACTAGATTTGGAGGCGTTATAAGAATGATGACTTTAAGCCATATTTCCAGGAAGAATAGACTTTATTCTTCTGCAACATAAAACGTCACACTTTATAGAACTTATTCTGATCTCATAAGGCTGTTCTTATGCTTTGAAATTCTGATCATATATTGTAATGTAATGACACTCAAGTGACCTTCAAAATGAAATTTGTATCATTTGATTCATCTCAAAATAAGATTAGATTTAGATCCCTGAATAAAAGGTTTCCATCTGTTTAGGGAAAACAATCTCCACTATGTATTCATGCTGATCTGGAAGCCCTTTCAAAAATTGCTTAGAAAATAAAACAACAACAAAAAATATAATGAACTAATAGCTGGATACTTGTGATTCGCTATGAAACTATGTGATCGTGCTTGATAAATTGAGAGTTAAAACATAAAAATTAATGAGTAGTTGCAAATGGGCTTGACACATTGACACTTAAAGCTCAAACATTTATACAGAATGTGTAACTCCTTAGCATCAGGGTGTGTTAATATTATTTATTTTATTTATTTATTTATTTTGTCCAATACACAATAATACACAATGAAGGTTATAGAGGATATAGTAGAGGAGAAATACGAGACATAGGAGAGACTATAGGACAGGGGACGGAAGGCACTCTAGTGCGCTTATGTACGCCCCTTACTGACCTCTTAGGAATCTGGAGAGGTCAACCGTGGATAGTCTAAGGGTAAAATGTTGGGGGTTAGGGGATGATACTACGGAGTCCAGTAATGAGTTCCACGCTTCAACAACCCGATTACTAAAGTCATATTTTTTACAGTCAAGTTTGGAGCAGTTAATGTTAAGCTTGAATCTGTTGTGTGCTCTTGTGTTGTTGTGGTTGAAGCTGAAGTAGTCTTTGACAGGCAGGACATTGCAACATATGATCTTGTGGGCAATACTTAGATCATGTTTAAGGCATCGTAGTTCTAAGCTTTCAAGACCCAGGATTGTATGTCTAGTTTCGTAGGGTATTCTGTTTTGAGTGGAGGAATGAAGGGCTCTTCTTGTGAAGTATCTTTGAACATTTTCAAGGGTGTTAATGTCTGAGATGCGATATGGATTCCAAACAGATGAGCTGTATTCGAGGATGAGTCTGGCGAAAGTTTTGTAAGCTCTGGTAAGCAATGTTCCCTCTAATTTTTTTCCCGGTGTTGGCGGAAAAGTATAGTGTCTGAGCGGCAGTCCCTTTGGGACTGGGCGGCATAGAAGTATAAATAAATAAACAAATAAATAAACAAATAAACAAATTCCCTTCTTTTTTATTAAAAGAAATTAATAATAAAACAAAACCAAAATCTATTACTATTATTACTATCTTCTCCTCTTTTTCCATCCCTGTCTCCTCCCCCCTTGTGTGTCTGTGTGTGTGTGTGTGTGTGTGTGTGTGAACTCTAGAACCATTTCCAATAACAGGTGAGCTATTGGAAATGGTTCAAGAGTTCACACACACACACACACACACACACAAACGGCTGGTTTTTTTTTCTTTGTTATAATTTGGGTGTTTTTTACCATATGCTTTAAATCAAGAGTCATTTCTCTCTCTTTCTCATTCCCTCTCCCCCTCTTGCTCTCTCTCTCTTTTTCTCACTTTCTCTGTCCCTCTCTTTCTATCTCTCTCCCCCTCTTTCTCTCTCTTTTTCTGTTTTCTTTCTCTCTCTATTGCTATCTTTCTCTCTCTCTTTCTCTCTCTCTTGCTTTCTTTCTCTTCTCTCTCTTGCTATCTTTCTCTCCCCCCTCTTTCTCTCTCTCTCTCTCACTTCTCCCGCGGCGGTGGCTGCAGCTTCTCCTCCTCCTCCACTTCTGCGCTCCCAGCCAGGGGGCTGCGAGAGAGGGTTTTCTCCGCACGCTTCAGAAATGCCCGCCCCACCCCTCTAGCAGCCCCTTCGCTGAGAGCGCTTTCCTCCCGAGCTTTCAGCAAGGGGGCTGCAGTAGAGGCAGGACAGGCGTTCTCGAAGAACTCGGAGAAAGCGCTCTCACAGCCCCCTCGCTGAAAGAGAGAGAGGGAAAGGGAGATTTCTCTCTCCCTCTCCCTCTCTCTCTTTCAGCGAGGGGGCTGCGAGAGCGCTTTCTCCGAGTTCTTTGGGAACGCCTGCCCTGCCTCTACTGCAGCCCCCTTGCTGAAAGCTCGGGAGGAAAGCGCTCCCAGCAAAGGGGCTGCGAGAGGGGTGGGGCAGGCATTCCTGAAGCGCACGGAGAAAACTCTCCCTCGCAGCCCCCTGGCTGGGAGCGCAGGAGGCGGAGGAGAAGGAGAGGGGGTGGATCGGGCGGGAGGGGGCCGGAGGCACGGTGG
Organism: Erythrolamprus reginae; assembly: GCF_031021105.1. Classification (NCBI taxonomy): domain Eukaryota; kingdom Metazoa; phylum Chordata; class Lepidosauria; order Squamata; family Dipsadidae; genus Erythrolamprus; species Erythrolamprus reginae. Next base: position 231,907,487 of record NC_091952.1, read on the forward strand.
GGAGGCCGGGGAGGCCGCGGCTCCCTTTCCTTTTACTGCTGGCGCCTTTCCCCCCCGCGGGCTGGCAGGGGGGTGGGGAGCGCGCGCCCGTGGAAAACGGCGCGCGGGGGGTATTTGGGGGTGCGCGCCTGCTCATGGGCACAGCTTACGGGGAACGGTGCTGGTAAGTAGTGTGAGATTGCCAGAGCAGAAGCTACGTAGGATTAGATTAACAACTCTTGAGGCCTTCTTAGCGATGTTGTTGCAGTGGGCAACTGGCAATTGGAAAAGAGTTATTTTTAGGTGGGAAGGAGGACTAGAATGTCTAAACTCCCAGACCACAGGCCAGATAAGTGATGTGCTGGCCACATGGCCAGTTTAGTGAAGGCATAGCATCAGAGTGTATAAAACAACTGGCCGTTGGAACAGAGTTGTTTTCAGGTGGAGAGGGGGAGTAGAACATCTAACTCTTTCACATCAGAGCATGTGTTACTATAATATTGTTTAAGAAATACTAATGATCTGATGCTCATTTCGAAATAAACTTTCTTAGTGAGCACTTAGAAGCCAAGAGAAACATATATGCCAAGTTTCAAGTTTGTAGACTTTACAATTCTGGAGATTTTGTGATGAGTGAATGGTATTTGAATTATACATATATATAGATAACCCGGTCTGCATAATATGTATCCATTTGCAGTAAACATTCTATTTTTGTTCTGTTGAAAATAGTCTGTAGGAGACAGTATATTCTTTCTTGAATTCTATTGCTGTTCACTGAAGAGACATAAACCTTTATTTTAGATACAAGTCTTTTAGCAAAAGATTTATCATAGCTAACAAATAAAATTGGATGTGATTCAGTCCTTGTTAATTGCAACAAGGTTGTGATCCTGTTTTCTTAAAATGGAGTACAGTGTTCCCTCGATTTTCACAGGGGATGCGTTCCGAGACCACCCGCGAAAGTCGAATTTCCGCAAAGTAGAGATGCGGAAGTAAATACACTATTTTTGGCTATGAACAGTATCACAAGCCTTCCCGGAGCACTTTAAACCCCTAAATTGCAATTTCCCAGTCCTTTAGCAACCATTTAGATTATTACTCACCATGTTTATTTATTAAAGTTTATTTTAAAAAATATTTATTAAAGGCGGACGAATGTTTGGCGATGACATATGACGTCATCGGGCGGGGAAAACCGTGGTATAGGGGGGAAACCTCGAAGTATTTTTTAATTAATATTTTTGAAAAACCGTGGTATAGACATTTCGCGAAGTTTGAACCCGCGAAAATCGAGTGAACACTGTATATGCTTAGTTCTTTGAAAATGCCGAAGTACTTTTAATGAGAAGTACTAGTTACCTATAGCAGAGGTCCCCAACCTTTTTTGCACCAGGGACCGGCTTTAAGCTAGATCAGTTTTCCACGGCCCGGGGGGGGGGGGGGGGCTTTGGTCAAATGGGGGTGGGGTTATGGAGGGGTGGAGCTTAGTGACGCAGCCCTCCACACTTCTCCACAGGGCGGGGAGAATCAGGAGGCTCCTTTGGCGGCTGGGGGCTGCCTGGCTTTGTGATTTTGGCTGGGGGGGAGTTAGGAAGGTCCTACTTCTCCCCCCCCAGCCAAAAATTCAAAGCCTATCTGCTGGATACGGGCGATGAGCGGGACGAGCGGCGCCGAAGCCGGTGGCCGTGGCAGCTGCTGCAAGAGGCTTCCGCGCCGCTCTGTCCCACTCATCGCCCGTATCCAGCAGATAGGCTTTGAGTTTTTGGCTGGGGGGGAAGAAGTAGGACCTTCCTAACTCCCCACCAGCCCAAAATCACAAAGCCAGGCAGCCCCCAGCCGCCAAAGGAGCCTCCTGATTCTCCCCGCCTTGCCCGACGCCCCACCCTGTCCTGCATAATGTCCTCTGCCGGGAGGGGCAGCCGCCGCCGCGGACCGGCTGAAAACCCAACGGCCCGGTCCGGTCCGTGGACCGGCGGTTGGGGACCTCTGACCTATAGGATGCATTTCACAGCATGTCTCCTAAAACCATTCATTTTTTTATTAGCATATTAACAAAAATACTTAGCCTTAGATTTTCTGGTTTAGCTTAAGCAACTTGTTTAAAATTTATTTGTTTATCAAATGTAGACAGTTACTCAATTCCTAAGTGGTTCTGAGTGGCATACATTTAATTTTTGTTTAAAAAGTTAAAAATAAGGAACACATGAAAAACAAGCATCCACACACATACACAAGATTTGAGGAGTCTCAATATCTCATCAGTTCCATGGAAGCCCAAGGCCTGATAATAAAGCTAGATCTATTAGGGACGTCTGGAAAATATGAAGGAAACAGGGATGACCTCACTCCAGGGCGGAAAATGTTCCATAAGGCAGATGCCACAGCAGAGAAGTCCCTACCTATTTGGACCCGCCAAGTTTAGTTCCTTGAGTTATGGAGCACACAGTATGCCTCTCTTGCTAGATCTGATGAGATGAGATGATTTAAATGGTGAGAGATGGTCCCTCAAATAAACAAGCTCATACCTTTAAGGGCTTTAAAAGGTCAAAAACAGTACCTTGAATTGGATGCAAACTGGCAACCAATGCAGTTTATAGAGCAGAAGTGTAATATGTGTTGTTCTAGAAGCACACATAGCTGCCTATACTGCTGTATTTTTAATTAATTATATGTAACATGGTAGTTCTTTCTAAATTGTTTCTTCACACTAGGTTAAGCAAGTTCTCCTGTGATAATTGTGCATTTTCATTCAGCCTAAAGTTACTTCTTGATTGATATTTCTATGTTATCATTTCATATTGTGGTTTATTCCACTACCACAATATAAAGGATATATCTAAATTTTGAACTAGATTTGATTAGTTTATTAGAGTTGGAAGGGACCTTGTAGATCATCTAGTCCAACCTCGACTCCAGAAGGAGTCCCTACACATTTCAGACAAATGGCAGTTCAATCTCCTATTTAAAGTGTCAAGTGTTGGAGCTCTCACAACCTTCGCAGACAATTTGTTACATTGGTTGATCGCTCTCACCGTCATAAAGTTTCTCCTTATTTCCAAGTTGAATCTCTCTTTGGTTAGCTTCCATCCATTATTCCTTGTCGGGCCTTCTGATGCCTTGAAAAACAATCTGATCCCTCCTCTCCGTGGTAGCCCCTCATACTATCATGTCTCCCCTGGTTCTTCTCTTCACTAGACTGGCCATGCCCAGTTCCTATAACCACTCTTCATATGCTATAGTTTCCAGTCCCCTAATCATCCTCGTTGTTTTCCTCTGTACTTGTATCTAAAGTCTCAATGTCTTTTTTGTAGTGTGCTGACCAAAATTGGATGCAGTACTCAAGAATGTGGTCTAACTAAGGCTTTAAAGAGTGCTATTAGTACCCTCCCTAGTTCTAGATTGTATCCCTCTATTAATGCAATTAGGATTGCATTGGCTTTTTTGGGGCTGCTGCTGTACATTACTGGCTAATATTTAGCTTGTTGTCCATCAAGACTCCAAGATCCCTCTCACTGTTTTATACCAGTTGGAGCTTCTAGATATTCCAGAAGGGCAGCTCTATGTAGAATACAATTTGCTGTTCATTGTCCATCCAGTATCATATGTTTATTTGTTGCCCATTCAGATCTAAGGTAGAGGGTGGATGGACGGAGGGATGGATGGATGGCGGATGGATGGATCGATATTACTAAATATGACTTTTAATGTAGCTATCCCACATGTAGTAATTTTTTTAAATTTTTGCTGCAAATCACCAAGTCCTCTGTTTACTTGGCCTGCACTTTCTTATAATTTTTTTCTCCTGTAAGTACAGACGTTTCAGTATTTTTAATTTTTACTATAGAAATTCTCTTTAACATGAATTTAATTCAAGGTAAGAGGGATCCAGGCCAGGATTCAAAGCCGGGATTCCAGGCCGGTCACCTGGGAGGTCGGACAATACCACTAAGGGAGACAGCTTAGGTGGGTGGGGGAAGAAGAGGCGGCGGCGGGTGGCAGTAAATGACAAAGGCGGAAAAAGAGGCAGCCGCGCCCTTTGGTGGTTGAGGTGACACTGAGCTGCAGGCGGAGGCTACCGGAGGGTTGTGACAGGCCCACCGCAAGCCATCCCCGTGATTAGCACGCAGCCCCCTGACCCAACAATGCCCTCAGCTCCTCCCCCCTTGGGCAAGTTAGGGTGGTCTTGTCCACCCGCAAAGCTCAGCTTCAAGTGGAGTGTACCAATGCTCCGAGAATTAAAGGGGAGGGATCGTGAGGCTGGGGCAGAAGTGGGCTATACCACAGGTTTTGAAAACCCGTGGTATAGCCCTTCAGCGAAAGTCAGAGCCACGAAAATTAAGGGACCACTGTAGTGTCTAGCCAAAGTACACTTTACAATTAAGAAACAAGATGCAAATCTGAAAAAAAGAAAATAAGGGAAAAGATATACTTTCTTGAAAATGTACACATACTCAACAAAATCATTGTTTGATTTTAAAAGTTTAAACAGGCAGGGACATCAGTTTTCAAATGAAGAGGATCTGGACGTTTCGAGCACATGAGACCACACATCAGTTGTCACTTCTGAGTCAATTATTATTTACATAGAATTATCCCCTCACATTTCATTAAGCATGCATTGAACAGCAGTGGAAAAGTCACTAATTCTGTTTTCTGCGTCATCTCAATAATGAAAGCTAAAGGTACTTGGTGCAGCTAGATAGAAAACAAAGTAATATCAGTAAATCATGATCACAAATGTAAAAACGATCAATGCAGAACATGAAATGAAAATACAGAAGGCTTGAGAAATATTTGTTCCGTTTACTTCGGCCGTATAATTGATGCTGCAAATGGCTATTTTTATTGCAGCACGCAGAACATTGATCCATAACGCAATATAGTCTTCGAATACTTTGGGATTTGTAATTTTTAAAAAATGAAATATTCTAAGAACAGCCACTTTATTATGATTTCCCATTTTTAATATATCTCACATCTTCTATCTTAATTTCAAACATTCTCAACAGTATGTGCCATATCAAAAACAGTCGCAGACATATTATTAAAACATGTTGGTTTATACTGCATGGCGTTATCCTGTGGTGCTCTGCAATCAATTACCATTATACCACCATCATTAATAATTTTCTTAATGAAAATGATTCTGTTGATCTCCGTTGTATTTTAATTATCAGAGTTAAGCATAATTACACTGCAGCTCTGAGCTGGAATGTAGACTCCTTTAGGGTGCAATTTTGTTTTAACACACTGATAATGTAATTTTACATTGTGTCAGTTGTTTAGTTATTATCCAGTTATACAATTCCACTGTATTCCTGATAACAGATAATAACCTTAGCACCTCCTATGTCCTGAAGTCATTTAAAAAGCAATATTAGAATTTCACAACTAGCTAACTTAATCTCCTTATGATTTTTTTTAATTCCCACTGTTAAATATTTTTAGATGAACCCTCTTTCCAGTATACAGAATACACATACATACATATATATATATATACACACACACAGTCACCTATACATATGCACTAAATCATTATATATAATGATATAGTGATGATATGCCCATGTGTACATCATACGCTTTTATTATTTCATTTGCTTTTGCTATACACTTTGTTCCTGTTCATTTTGCATCTTGATATTTCTTCAGCCATTATTGCTTGTCATACAAGCACTACTTTAGATGGAATCCTATCAAATTCCAGATTAAGAATGTTATACTCTTGTTACTCTAGGATTGAATTAACACACATAACCCAAACTAGATGGAGCTGTCCAGTTGGCATTTAGCAAAACCCAGACATTGTCTTAGCATATAAATCCGGCCATTGTTTAAATATACAGTACAGTGGTCCCTCGATTTTCGCGAGTTCGAACTTCGCGAAACGGCTATACCACGGTTTTTCAAAAATATTAATTAAAAAATACTTTACTGTTTTTTTCCCTATACCACGGTTTTTCCCACCCGATGATGTCATACGTCATCGCCAAACTTTCGTCCGCCTTTAATAAATACTTTTTTTAATAAACTTTAATAAATAAACATGGTGAGTAATAATCTAAATGTTTGCTAAGGGAATGAGAAATTGCAATTTAGGGGTTTAAAGTGTTCAGGGAAGGCTTGTGATACTGTTCATAGCCAAAAATAGTGTATTTACTTCTGCATCTCTACTTCGTGGAAATTCGACTTTCGCGGGCGGTCTCGGAACGTATCCCCCGCGAAAATCGAGGGAACACTGTATAATATGTTTACCGTGATTTATTTGGGCACAACAGGCAATGAGAAACTGGGATTTATTTTCTTAACTCAAGTTGAGAGTATAGTGTGTTATGTAGATACTGGCACGGTAAGATGGCATCATAAGAACTGTGGAGAAAACCCTTTTCTATAATAGGACAGGTCTGACTAATTTAACTAAGCTCTTGCATTCATTGCTGCAGAGCTTCCCTGTAGATCAGTGATGGCGAACCTTTTTTCCCTTGGGTGTCAAAAGAGTTTGTGTGTGTGCTATTACACATGTGCAGCTGCCCACACCCATAATTCAATGCCTGGGGAGGGTGGAAACAGCTTCCCCCACCTCTCTGGAGGCCAGAAACAGCCTGTTTCCCAACTTTTGGTAGGCCCATTGGCCTTGTGTTTCACCCTCTCCCAGCTCCAATGGCTTCCCTGGAGCTGAGGGAGGGTAAAAACGACTTCCCTCATCCCCCAAATAATAATTATTAATTATTATTTTCTTTAGGAATATTGTTACTGCAGCAGTTTTAACAATTTTCAACAGTCCAAAAACCAAAGAAACAATATTAGGCAAATTGTTCTATCAGTGACAGCAAAAGAAAGCCACACCCTCTTATTTTTGACAATTAGCTACGGGAGAGAACTTTAAATACGACCTTGTTCTTTTGGAACCACACCAGAGGTCTTCAAACTTGGCAACTTTAAGACTTATGGACTTCATCTCCCAGAATTCTCCAGCCAGCATAGCTGAATGGAGAATTGTGGGAGCTGAAATCCACAAGTCGCAAAGTTTCCAAGTTTGGCGACCCCGCCATACATACTACAGTAGCCAAAATAAACAACTGTTGTAGTTCATGAAACAATCCATTATGAAAGATTGCTGTTGTTCCTTCAGAATAAAGGAAAAAGTTTGGATCTCTTACTTAGGAACCTTCAATCTTGAAAATTATAATCATATTTTCTGACATTTGGCCAAACTATAGTTCTATTTCAATTAAACTTTATTTTATATTACAAAACTACTGTTCCTTCCTTAAACTTTAAAGAATTCTTTGAATGTTCCACAGACATAGGAACTTTTCCATTAAACTCAACCTTTCATTTTAGGTATATTTTGGTGTTACTTTTTGATAAAGAAACCCTGAAATAGACCACCTACCTATTCGAAACTTATTTTTTTAAAAATATTTAAAATACAGTTAACATTTTTGAGTCAATAACAGTCATTTATGTCTGAGGAAGCCAACTTCACAGAAAGGTTGCTGCTGTTGTTTCTGGTGTGAGCTTAATAAGAAAAGAAATCACAAATTTGCTGAGCCACAGATTTCAAGTTGTCGACAAAACCATACCCAAGAAAACAGAAGAAAATATATATGCACTCGGTCCTGTCAAAAGGCTTTCACCTTATCTTGAGAGACTGTCAGGGCAGGAACATCATGGAATGGACAGGAGTCTATTAAATTAATAAGCTGCTGGATGGTGTCTGGAGAGTTATGATGCTCCATAAATCCAGTTTGATCATGGTGGACAAGGTTTAAATCTGCAGCCTTCTAATACACATCCACTTTTTGGATTGAATTTGAAGTTTTGTGCTGAAAACATAGAGATAGTCTTGCGGCTTGTGAATTAAGATTTATCTTCTTCTTTTTCTCCCCCTCCTTTCTCAGAGCTGGTTTTTTTTTTTCTTTAAGAAAAGCTAGGATTTGACAAAAAGGAAAACACCTTAGGGATCCTGGCAAATGTTACTGCTTGAAATGAAAGAGCTATTGTCAAGGTGAAGCCATGACCTAGGTGCCTAATATCAAACCCGGGTTGTTCTTTTCAAACAGCCCCATTGGAATAGAAGCCAAAAAAAGTCTGCATGAAAAGAAACAAGGAAGAATTTACCTGTAACTTATTTTATAGTGATTCCTGTCAAATGTTCCCACTCGTAGTTTATAACATAAGAGGACATGAATGTTAGCCAGTATATTTTGTAAAAGAATAATAATGAAAAGGAACGGATCTGAGGACTTACATAGAAACATAGAAGACTGACAGCAGAAAAAGACCTCATGATCCATCTAGTCTGCCCTTATATTATTTTTTGAACATGATCGAAACATTTAAATATGTTCAAGGGTTAAATAAGGTTCAGGAGGGAAGTGTTTTTAATAGGAAAGTGAACACAAGAACAAGGGGACACAATCTGAAGTTAGTTGGGGGAAAGATCAAAAGCAACATGAGAAAATATTATTTCACTGAAAGAGTAGTAGATCCTTGGAACAAACTTCCAGCAGACGTAGTTGGTAAATCCACAGTAACTGAATTTAAACATGCCTGGGATAAACATATATCCATTGTAAGATAAAATACAGGAAATAGTATAAGGGCAGACTAGATGGACCATGAGGTCTTTTTCTGCCGTCAGTCTTCTATGTTTCTATGTTTCTATTTTAGGATGGATCTATGTTTATCCCAGGCATGTTTAAATTCAGTTACTGTGGATTTACCAACCACGTCTGCTGGAAGTTTGTTCCAAGGATCTACTACTCTTTCAGTAAAATAATATTTTCTCATGTTGCTTTTGATCTTTCCCCAACTAACTTCACATTGTGTCCCCTTGTTCTTGTGTTCATTTTCCTATTAAAAACACTTCCCTCCTGAACCTTATTTAACCCTTTGACATATTTAAATGTTTCGATCATGCCCCCCCCCCTTTTCCTTCTGTCCTCCAGACTATACAGGTTGAGTTCATTAAGTCTTTCCTGATACGTTTTATGCTTAAGACCTTCCACCATTCTTGTAGCCCGTCTTTGGACCCGTTCAATTTTGTCAATATCTTTTTGTAGGTGAGGTCTCCAGAACTGAACACAGTATTCCAAATGTGGTCTCACCAGCGCTCTATACAGCGGGATCACAATCTCCTTACTCTTCACGCCATTTCTGTTTACTCTTCTCTGATGATAGAAACCTAAGTTTTAAATCTATTTTCACAATGCATATCTATTACATTGCCTGTAATTGATTTTAATAATTAAAATAATTACGAGGGTTATCCGGAAAGTAAGGTTACAAGGCACATACCTCTCGCAGAGAATTTTCACAGGGGAAGTTGGTATTACTATTGTGTAACAGGAAGCCAGTGGAAAAGAACAAGCAGTGCCAGTGGTCAGTAGATCATTGAGTGGCATTGTGGTGAAGGTTAGAGATGAGCATCCTCATTCCATTTCCCTCCAAGTGTGAAGTGTGCGCTGTAATACACTACCTGAATGCTAAGGGCATGAACGCTGTTGCGATGGGTGCCCAAGATTTGTGTGCGATGGATCCCCAAGATTTTTTTCTCGCTGATTGCTGAGTTTTGACTTTTTTGGCTGAAGGAGAATGGGTATGGCACCACTGCATTGATTGACGTTTGCTCTCTGGAGTATGATGATAAGCCTAAATTTCATCTCCTGTCACTATATAGTTGAGAAAGCCACGCCTTCAATCTAGAAATAGTCAAGAAATTCATGGGGAGTAAGCATCTTGGGTAGCCATCACAGAAGCATTCATGCCCTTAGCATTCAGGTAGCATATTACAGAATGTACTTGGAGGGAAACGGAATGAGGACACTCATCTCTAATCCTCACCACAATGCCAATCGATAATCTACTGACCACTGGCACTGCTTGTCCTCTTCTGCTGGCTTCCTGCTACACCAACTTCACCTGCGAACATTCCCCGTAAGAGCTATGTGCCTTGTAACCTTACTTTCTGGATAGCCCTTGTACTTATTCATTATATGTATAAGTCACTGCTAATTTCCAAAGAAGATGAATGGTACTGTTGAGAATCTGCCCAATTCTACAAGGAGCCAGGATGATGCAACAAAATACGAATACCTTTTATAATACTAATAACATGTTTATTTTTACGTGAAAGGACCGCCCTTTGTTTGCAGCGCCGCTGCGGCGTCCTTTTTCGTAAAAATAACAATGTTTATTTTTATGTGAAGACCTCCCTTTGAAGGAGCTGGGGAATCCCTCCCACGAAGAGATTCCGGGGGCGGGGCCTTGATGTCACCGGCAGGTTGCTAAGGAAGTCAAAGTGATCACTTCCTGGATTCCATGGAATCCAGGAAGTGGTCACCTTGGCGTCCTTAGCAACCTGCCGGTATACGTGACATCAAAGCTCCGCCTCCGGAATCTCTTGTTGGGATTCCCCGTTTGGGTTCAGGTTCGGGTTTGGCTGAAGTTTGCGTAAAGTTCGTCCGAACTTGCCAAACCCGAACACCATTGGGTTCGCCCATCACTACCCATAAGATTACAAACTATACATCCTGATACAAAGGATTTACGAAGTGTGTAAATTTTAAAATAACCTTTATTATAAGAATGTAGGTTCTGATATCAACATGGGTTGACCTTATGATGGGCTGCTTCCATGTTCTGGTAGTAGCAACTTCCATCATAAATGACATGCTTTATTGGATCTATATATTGATTCCCTCATCCCATGGAAAAGGCAACACATTGACTCTTGTAGCAACCTGTCCCTTTCCCTTATAAAATTGTCTAGCAGTTTCAGTTTGTCCACTTTACCTAATATCCACTTCAGCATCTTGTACGTTAAAATATTATGCCAAAGAAATAGAAAGCAGGTAATACATATGTAGAACATATAGGTTCTATTGTCATTCTAGAATGCCAATTTTCTATGATCAAATCATGTAGTGTTGGGATATGGTGGTTTTTCATTAAAAAAATGAGTCAAATTTTCGCTATAGTATTTTACACTGTATAAGTTGCAGTTTCCTTCTAGGGGACTTGATAATGTCAATTATGTACTGAGTAATTATGACATCAAATAGTTAATACTGATTGCAAATACGTAAAAACGACACTTCACATTTAGTTCTGATCACTAAGTATTAAATGGAATGACTGGAGCTTACAATGTTATATAACAAAGAATTAACTTCCAATCAATGTTACATTCAGTAGTGTATAGATTAACTAAAATATAACTAAAGCTGAAATACGAATACTCCATTTATTTTTGCCTAAGTAAAATGAAGGGGACAAGAATAAGATTGTGATCTCTTAGATTGCAGTTCAATACTTATTCAGTATAATATTATACACTTAGTATACTTTGCACAACTCGGAAAGTTTTATTTTGTTCAAATTAAACCCACCCTTTAGATCAAACCAGTGTTAATAGGTCTCTATGGAGTAAATATATTGTTGATTATAGTTTTATAATCTCAGTTTATTTCTCAGTTAAGTAGAAGTATTAGTATTTAAGCTGATTGAATTGCACTGAAATCAATGCAATAAACTTGTTCAAGTTCAATTACCTTAGCTTAACGTGGTCCTGGATTGGACTGTCACTCATGTTTTGCTCACTTCTGCAACGAAGGTCAATACTAAATAGAATCTTGGATCATAAAAAATACAGTAAATACTGGTGTGACAATCTAGGTTTTCTGATATCAAAGTACATGCCTCAAAATTATGATATTGGGTTATAAATTTCTGACACTTATCAACCAATACTCCATTGTCTTCTGTGCATAATATTCTTTAGTACAACAATAAATATGTTAACTGTAATGAAAGCAATAGTTTCCATATCATCCAATTCTCATTTTTCTAGCTGTTTCATTTCATTTAGATAGCATATTCATTCTGATGCTTAAAACATTTTATTATGCAATTTATCATGCATTTATTTGCACTGGGTAATTTCTTAGTATTAATAGTGTTGTCATAATTGGTTCCATTAAGTGTTCCTCAAATCTCGATTCCAACCGAGTCTTCTATTATCATCATCATCGCCACAATCACCACTACATCATTCTATAGGATCTAATCGTGACAAAAACAAAATGCAGAACATTACAGAAAAAATATAAAATTATACAACTGAATGCTCGAGAGCAGCTCAGGAGGAGCCGCGTGAAAAGCGAAAGGTTTTTAAATAAAGATGCATGGCTTCTACAGCTAAAATATGGAAGATGCTTACTTGTTTCTTGTGTAAAAGGATTTTATGGGAATTTTAGCTGCCCCGTTTTAAATCATTCAAGAATGAACTCTGATAATATAATGGTTTATAGCGTAATCTTCCTAAATGGCAATGCCACAGTGCTTCTCCGCGCAGACGTTATTGAATGGATTGCAGATAGGAAACTAAACACTTGAATGAAGATCAGAACAAAGATTTGTCTCTGTTTAAAGCAAGACACGACACATATGCACGGGGATCATTCACAGGAACAATTGACTGATATGCCCTAACCTTCAACTCTGCAACAGTGATGAACATAATGGGGCTGATTTGTTACACGAAACAAACATTCGGAAATGTTGGAACGGAAGCGTATGAGAGGTAAGGAAGTGAACAGGATCTTTTTTTAAAAAAGTAACAACTACTGTGGAACTGTGTGATGTTTACAGGCACTTCATATGTGACTGGAAAAGGTAATAGGGTTTTGCTGCAGTGTGTCCAGAAGAAAATTCATGTTTTACAGGTAACAACATTTTCTTCTCCTGTAAACATGATTCTTCTAAGAGTTCCGAGAGCTGTTAAGGTAGAAATTAATAGAATTAAAATTGCTTATAATATTAATTAATTAATATTATAAAATTTAATTGAAGTATAAAATTAATTATAATTAAAATAAGCAAGGTTTATTCAATTATTCACTTTTCAAATATTAGAATCTAATATCAAATTCTAATAAATCTACACTGATAAAAATGGAAAGATTAAGTTTAAAAATTAAAAGCATATTTTTATGTAAATTGTTTTCAAAGGCCATTTGTTCAAAGAGGTGGTATCCATGTTGAATTGTCTCTGAGGGGGGGGGAAGCATTGCAAATCCATTAAAAAAAAGATGGAATATTCCACAATTGAGAGCCAGTCATATAGAAAAAATATAGAATTAATTATTGGCCAAGTGTGATTGGACACACAAGGAATTTGTCTTTGGTGCATATGCTCTCAGTGTACAGTTTAATACAGCATAAGGCACTGGTACATTCTAGTCCCCCTATAGAAGAAGACCTGAGCATTTTATGGCCCATGGCCACATCCAACCCTTCAGCTCTTTGTGTCTGGCCTGCAGTAATGGTGGAGGTAGGTGGTGGGGCAATAGAGGAGGGGCAGTGGCAGGAGTGGAGCCCTCCACAGTGGACCCTGTGGGCACAAAGCCAGTTGAGTAACCTTAATTAAATCACTTTCTCTCAGCTCTATGAAGAAGGTGTCAGCAAAACCATTTATGAAAGCTTGCCAATAAAACTGCAAACACCTGCCCAGGAACTTACCACTGACTCAAAGGCATGTATCCAGCTAACTCACCTCCCCAATTACTAGGCCCCCCTCTTTCTTTCTACAGTGGTACCTCTACCTAAGAACGCCTCTACTTATGAACTTTTCTAGATAGCTATTCAAGATTTTTTTGCTTCTTCTCAAGAATGATTTTCCACATACAAATCCAAGCCTCTGAAACTGACCGACAAAGGCAGGGAGAAGCCTCCGTGGTGTTTCTCTAGAAATCTCCTGGGAGGAAACAGGGCCAGAAAAGACAGGGAGAAGCCTCTGCAGGACTTCTCTAGGAATCTCCTGGGAGGAAACAGAGCCAGAAAAGGCAGGGAGAAGCCTCTGTGGTGTCTCTCTAGAAATCTCCTGGGAGGAAACAGGGCCGGAAAAGACAGAGAGAAGCCTCTGTAGGACTTCTCTAGGAATCTCCTGGGAGGAAACAGAGCCAGAAAAGGCAGGGAGAAGCCTCCACGAGGCCTCTCCAGGAATCTCCTGGGAGGAAACAGGGCCTCCACCCTACCTGTAGTTTTCCCAATCACATGCGTTATTTGCTTTTATGGGAAAAATTGCTTCTTCTTACAAACCTTTCTACTTAAGAACCTGGTTAGGGAACAAATTAAGTTTGTAAGTAGAGGTACCACTGCATTTGTCTTATACATATGCTGAGATAATGAGAAATCAAAGGAGGAAGCTTACACAATATTATATAGATTGCGTTGATCTACCATCCCTTTTCTTCTGATTATACATGAAATATAAAGATAGCTTGTATTCTAGAAAAGAAAGAAATGCAGATATCTTTCTCTTTTCTCTACCAACCCACAATGCTTCTAATCTGGAGCTACTTAGCTTGCGTGCAGGCAGGAAATATATTTTTAACAATTATTTATTTGATGTATAGGCTGCCTGACTCCGGTCAGCTTACAACTTAAAACAGAAAAGTAACAAAAGTGGTTTAGGTATGTGGACAGCAATATCCCTCATAACAAAACATTAGACGTTCTTTTTCCATCGACCATTTGTGTGTCCTTATTAGATGCATTCAAGAAGCTCTCATATTACATGTCTAGCACCAACAGCAGGTGTCTGGCAGAGCTAAAGAAAACTCTGCTGTCAACTCTTTTCAGCATTGCTGCGGCATCTGTAAGAAGGTTTTTATCTCTGACTTACCCAGAATAAAAACACTGTGATATTGAAACACAGTTGAAGTGCTGCTGAGAGACAGTTTACCTTCCATACTGCATGGAAAGGTAGGTTTTACATGCTTTTAGTAGCCATAGCAATAGCACTTAGACTTACATACCATTTCATGGCACCGGATCAGATTACCTCAGGGACCTCCTTCTGCCGCACGAATCCCAGCGACCAGTTAGGTCCCACAGAGTGGGTATTCTCCGGGTCCCGTCAACTAAGCAATGCCGCTTGGCGGGACCCAGCGGAAGAGCCTTCTCTGTGGCGGCCCTGGCCCTCTGGAACCAACTCCCCCCAGAGATTAGAATTGCCCCCACCCTCCTTGCCTTTCGTAAGCTACTTAAAACCCACCTCTGCCGCCAGGCATGGGGGAATTAAGATTTCTTCTCCCCCTAGGCCTTTACAATTGTATGCATGGTATGTTTGCATGTATGTTTGGTTTTGTATATTAAGGGGTTTTTAATTCGCTTTTAGTATTGGATTATTATTGTATACTGTTTATGATTGCTGTTAGCCACCCCGAGTTTTCGGAGAGGGGCGGCATATAAATCCAATAAATAAATAAATAAATTTCATTCCGAGTCCTCTGAGAGGAGCAGCATACAAATCTAATAAATAATAATAATAATAATAATAATAATAATAATAATAATAATAATAATAATTTCATAGTGCTTTACAGTTCTCTCTGAGCAGTTTACTTGTCTCCGAAAATCTGAGTCCTCATTTCATCAATCTTAGAAAGATGGAAGGCTGAATCAATCTCGACGCAGTTAGGTTCGAACTCTTGGTAGTGGGCAGAGTTGGTCTGCAATAATGCACTCTAACCACTGCTCCACCATGTCTCTAGTAATTGGAATCCCCAGTCTTTGGGAGATCAATATGGTATCAAAGCCCAAAGGACTTGACTAAGTCAGTATGAATAGCAAACCTCTATTCCAAGAACTCTCTAACTTTTTCTTTGTCTTCCCAATCAAGAAACTCAGCTGAAAAAACCATGAATTCTGCTTCCTTTACAGCTATTTTGTTTGCCAGACTTGGAGGTGGAGGGCAGGCTGAGAAATGAATAAATTGCCTCTTCCTCCTGGTATGGAATAGGACAGGGGTGTCAAACTTGTGTTGTCACGGCGTTGTCATGTGACGTATCACCATTTCCTACCCCCTTTCACTAAACCAGGCATTGCCATAGTCAGTACGTGATGCATCTGCCCACGGGCATTGAGTTTGACAGCCCTGGAGTAGTGCCTGGGTAAGTAATCCCAGTTAAGGTAATCTCCATACATTCTTGAAATATTTTGCGCAAAACATCACAATGTGAACCGATGGCGAAAGTAAATGGAACTCACCCCTGATTTAGCATTTAATAGCATTTTAGACTTACATTATTATTATTATTATTATTATTATTATTATTATTATTATTATTATTATTAATTAGATTTGTATGCCGCCCCTCTCCGTAGACTCGGGGCGGCTCACAGCAACAATAAAAACAATATATAAAGACAAATCTAATAGTTAAACTCTAAAATAACAATAATACATTTTAAAAAGTCTAAAAACAAGGAACCCCAATATATAAAAAACATACATACAGTCATATCATACACAGAAAACTACATAGGCAGGGGGAGGTGTTTCAGTTCCCCCACGCTTGACGACAGAGGTGGGTTTTAAGGAGTTTACGAAGGAGGGTGGGGACAGTTCTAATCTCTGGAGGGAGCTGATTACAGAGGGTCAGAGCCACCACAGAGAAGGCTCTTTCTTTGGGTCCCGCCAACCGACATTGTTTAGTTGACGGGACCTGGAGGAGACCAACTCTGTGGGACCTAACCGGTCACTGGGATTTGTGCGGCAGAAGGCGGTCTCGTAGATACCCTGGTCCGGTGCCATGAAGGGCTTTATAGGTGATGACCAACACTTTGAATTGTGACCGGAAACTGATCGGCAACCAGTGCAGACTGCAGAGTGTTGGAGCAACATGGGCATATTTAGGAAAGCCCATGATTGCTTTCGCAAGCTGCATTCTGCACGATCTGAAGTTTCCGAACACTCTTCAAAGGTAGCCCCATGTAGAGAGCGTTACAGTAGTACAGTTACATGCCGCTTCACAGTGCTTTACATCCCTCTCTAAGCGGTTTACAGAGAGTAAACTTTGATTTGATTACATGTCCCATCTTCCTCAGCAAGAATGGCTCTGCTGATGATAAGAGGATGGTAATCTAAGAACTCAGAAGAGATCATGGAGAACTGAGCCTGCTTTTCTTAACAAAATCTAATATGCACAATTGAAATTAAGTTACACATTGTTGCCAAGTTTATTCCTGTCTCTGCTTCTTTGTGATGCATCATATATATGAGTCCAATCATTATTAGTAATAATAATTTTAGTTAATATATTTTAATGTCGATTTATCTTCATATTTTATTTAAAGAATGTTGGCCAACTCTGTACTATGTAAAGAACCATGTTGGCTTCTCTGCGGAGAAATATCCAAACCATTTCTTTGTTTGGCAGTCCTTCTTAATACAGTGAATAGAAAATGAATTAAAGAAGGATACATAGAATATCTTTTACCATATTTACTTACTGCTGTCTCACTTCTTATCAACAATTTTATTACGGAATTATCTGCTTCCATCCGGGCCCTAATTTATGTATCTTGTCTTCTTTGTGCTCACTTTTCTTCACACAGAAACCATCGGCAAAATAGGAACAGCAGTAGGATGTAGAAGAAATGTGTCAATAGTTTTGCACACTTCCCAGTTTTATTTTTTGGAAGCATACGACTTTGGGAATTTGCCTGAAGTTAATAATGTTGTAAGGCTGAATCTGGTTTCTCTTGTTTCCTTTATTTTTCAAATAGAGGAGCAGAAAATGGCCTTGCCGTGTGTTTTTAAACCACTGGTGCTCAGAATCTAGATGTTGATCTAATGCTAAGTTGCCTACCATTCACTTTTCCCTTTTTGTTCAAACGTAGGGGTTCAAAATCCAATTTTTCGTATAAGCTGTTGTTATTCAAATTGCTCATGATGAAGCCCCGGGGCAGAGAAAGGTTGGTGCCTTTTTCAGCTCCTCAGCTGATGAAATCCTCAGGCAACATATATAATGTACTAATAGGAGATATTGTGAACCACTCTACTCCTCTGAAAAAAATGGAACATGCATGAAAGCCTCTGAACAAAATGAGCGTATTCTTGCAATTGAAATCGTTAGATTACACTTTTCTATAGCGCATCTCAGGTTCTAGTCTGCTGGCAAAATAATTTCAATAGATGTACTAAGAGAAGAGAAATGCCAAGCCTAGCTTTCAACAGATTCCTCCCCTCTCCCTCCTCTCCCCCCACCCCTAATTTTTTTTCTTCTTCTTTTAATCCCTGCGAGGCTGTGTGATTTTTCTTAGCTGGACTAGAGTTGTGTCAACGGGAGGTTTGCACCATAAAGTCAGAAATGTTAAAGAAAGCTACAAGGAACAGCTTTGAGGCAAGGTTTCAAGCTTTGTCATCACGCTTGAAGAATTTTCTGTTTAATGTACTGTAATGCAGAATTCAACAGGGACAAGTTTAATTGAGTTTTACACAACCCAGTTGGGAGTAGAGCTGCAAGGTAGGTGATGTCTAGGTTTTTAATCTTCCGCTCCGGAGAGGCTTGTTGACGAAGTAGTTCTTTCTCTTTGCAAGAAAAAAAAAGGAAGCATGAGAAATGATACATCCGTGGATAAAACCAATTGGCAACCCCCAAAGGAACGAGGGCGATAAGGCGAATCCAGCACTTGTAAGAAATAAAAGAATCCAACTGTTCATTTAAATGAGAAACAACACATGCGATTGAGGAGGCCGGGAGGCTTGGTGGATGGAATGGAGAGAAAGAGCAACTGGCGAGGCAGCAGCTGATTCCAGAGTTAGGATTTCTGGACAAACAGTCGGGTGGCTCTGAGAGGGATTAGGGAAACATAGAAACATAGAAGTCTGATGGCAGAAAAAGACCTCCTGGTCCATCTAGTCTGCCCTTATACTATTTTCTGTATTTTATCTTAGGATGGATATATGTTTATCCCAGGCATGTTTAAATTCAGTTACTGTGGATTTATCTACCACGTCTGCTGGAAGTTTGTTCCAAGGATCTACTACTCTTTCAGTAAAATAATATTTTCTCATGTTGCTTTTGATCTTTCCCCCAACTAACTTCAGATTTTGTCCCCTTGTTCTTGTGTTCACTTTCCTATTAAAAACACTTCCCTCCTGAACCTTATTTAACCGTTTGACATATTTAAATGTTTCGATCATGTCCCCCCTTTTCCTTCTGTCCTCCAGACTATGCAGATTGAGTTCATTAAGTCTTTCCTGATACGTTTTATGCTTAAGACCTTCCACCATTCTTGTAGCCCGTCTTTGGACCCGTTCAATTTTGTCAATATCTTTTTGTAGGTGAGGTCTCCAGAACTGAACACAGTATTCCAAATGTGGTCTCACCAGCATTCTATATAGCGGGATCATAATCTCCCTCTTCCTGCTTGTTATACCTCTAGCTATGCAGCCAAGCATCCTACTTGGCTAATGACATTTGTGCTGGTGTTTGCATGTGTGTGTGTTTGTCTGCCTGTGTGTACAGTTGCAAAAATGGAATAAAATAGTTCTGTGCATCGGGGAAGGTGGATAGAGTTACAGGAGAGGTAACGATGCTGCTGTAATACAGGACTTTTTTTTTCTTTTGATATATCTTTGTTCCCCGAGGCTTGTCATAAAAATAGACTTGGACACCATCAGGAAGAAAGTAATACTTTCTCTATAAGCCTCAGCATATTAAACTTTAACTATGGAGAGTTTGTTCCTTCTAGTGGGTCTTAAAAAAGCAGCCAGAGGGATAGACAAGTGCTAGGAATGATATATCACTGGATCATTTATACAGCTTTCCTGTTTATGCAACCATTTGCAAAACCTTCCCATTTGTTCGTCATTCAGAGAAACAGTTTCAGAGTGATTTAAACAGGGATTCTCTCTCCCTCGTTTTAAACGCTCACAATACATGCCATGATAAAGCACTTCCTTCTTTCAAAGTCGCATTATATTCTCCCCACCAAAATAGTCCTATAATTATAATGAGGGTGGGGGCAGAGTGAGAGCATCCAAAACTCTTAAAAATAAGAATATGAATATAAAGAGAGATGTAATCGCCTATTTTACTTGTTATTCCTTTATAAAGCGGCAAGAATCGGGCCACTCCTGGTCTGTATTCTGATTACTTATATTCCGAATACTGCATTCTGATGACTTAATATTGAATTCATGATACCGTTTTTAAATAGGTTTGTGTTCAGATATGCCCTTATTATTATTTTTTTCTTACAGATTGATTTCTAAGTTCATAGTTAAAAGAAAAAGGCCCATAGATTGTGTGGCCATTTTTAGGGAGTGCTTGAAAACACTGGGATAGGATTGAACAAAGATTCCACTATTTTAGATTCCACCATCCATTCCTCCATATGTCTCGAGTAACTAATACCCTTCCCCTCTTCTCATGAACTTTTTCTAAAAAGAGGAGATTGGGAACATGAACAATAGTTGCTAATATAATCTGATCCAAAGGCCTTTTCGAATCAGGTTTACAAAGAGGTTTTGAACACCCCCTTGGGTGTATACACATATCAAAATATAAAGTATGAACATTTGAGTGCAGATATATCCAGATTTGGATACACATTTTAGTTTAGTTTAGTTTATTTAGATTTGTATGCCGCCCCTCTCCGAAGACTCGGGGCGGCTAACAACAATAAAAAAACAATGTAACAAATCTAATATTTAAAAGTAATCTAAAAAACCCCAATTTAAGAGACCAATCATGCCAACACATACCATGTATAAATTCTATAAGCTTAGGGGGAAAGGAGAAAAAAATTTCAATTCCCCCATGCCTGACGACAGAGGTGGGTTTTAAGGAGCTTGCGAAAGGCAAGGAGGGTGGGGGCAACTCTGATATCTGGGGGGAGCTGGTTCCAGAGGGTCGGGGCCGCCACAGAGAAGGCTCTTCTCCTGGGTCCCGCCAAATGACATTGTTTAGTCGACGGGACCCGGAGAAGGCCAACTCTGTGGGACCTAACCGGTCGCTGGGATTCGTGCGGCAGAAGGCGGTCCCGGAGATATTCTGGTGTGGATATTGTGTTTTGCGCTACAATATTTGAAAAATAATATGGATGCCAAAATTTTCTCCCCACTGTTTTTTTTTAAACATCTTGCAACTACCTTAGCAAGAGCACTTAGATTTATATACTGCTTTACAGTCCTCTCGAAGGAGTTTACAAAGTTGGCATATTGCCTCCAAGAAGCTGGCTCCTCATTTTACTGCCCTCGGAAGGTTGGAAGGCTGAGTCAATCTTGAGCCTGGTGAGATTCAGCAAAGTTTGACTGCAAATACTGCATTCTAACCACTGCACATAGCAATAGCACTTAGGCTTATATACCGCTTCACAGTATGTACATCCTTCACAGGCTTTACAGACTCTCTAAGCCAGTATTTCCCAACCTTGGCAACTTGAAGATATCTGGACTTCAACTCCCAGAATTCCCCAGCCAGCATTTGCTGGCTGGGGAATTCTGGGAGTTGAAGTCCAAATATCTTCAAGTTGACAAGGTTGGGAAACACTGCTCTAAGCAGTTTACAGAGTGAACATATTGCCCCCAGCAATCTGGGTCCTTATTTTACCAATCTCGGAAGGATGGAAGGCTGAGTCAACCTTGAACCAGTGAGAGTCGAACAGCCGAACTGCTGGCAGTCGGCAGGCAGCAAAATTAGCCTGCAATGCTGTATTCTAACCACTGCGCCACCATGGCTCTTAGAGGTCCAATGCAGTTTCTGCAACTCTGAAGGCAGTGTTGTAAGCAGGAGGCAAGAAAGGGGGTATGTCAGCTTATATGGTTGCTTCAATCAGAAAACTCTTTTCCTTTGCTGCTGATGAGTCTGTGACATCCTCATGTTCAGTAGCTTCGACTGATTTGTGAAGGACCACTTTGCTGGGCGTTTTATTCTTTGTGCTGTTCACTTAGAAAGAGCTGCTTCAGTTATTCATGTAAGAAAGGGGTAAAGCAGCACCTGTTTTCAAGAAATATGCTGTACATATCCTAAACAGGATCTGTTCATCCAGCTGCAATTGTACAAAGAAAACCAAAGGAAGAATCTCTGCACATGTTTCTCAAACACCTTTTTTTTTTACAGTTGCAGAGAGGTGGTAAGAAACACTGGCAACAAAAGACTGTGAAATCCCATTTTTACTCCTTGCACATGGAATTAGAACATGCTCTTTCAGCATTGCCAGTTTACAATGTTTCTTGCTCAATGAATGATGGAGTACAGGCAGCAAGTCATTGCTTCATATGCCCGCAGATAAATTTACTTAATAAGGAAAAAAGAGATACCAGGAGTTGTTCCCCAATCCAAAATGAAGAAAAGCACATATGTGAATAAATGACCTTTGAGATTAAACCAGCATGATGGCTGTTCTGCTTTTGCATCCATTGACCATTTAATCATGTGCTTTGTAAAGCATTCAAAATATCGGGGAATGGTTTTTATTTATTTATTCATTCATTCATAATGAATAAATTTATAAATTTATAGGTCTCCCTTCTCCAAGTAGACTCAAGGCGGCGTACAACAATAAAAAAATACAATAATAAAAATACAGTTTAAAACCCCAGTATAAACATTTATACATCAGTCATTCATAGCTGCAGGCTGGAGTAGAGTATAACATTCAACAGCCCCAGGCCTGTCAGCAAAGCTGTATTTTTAAAGCCTTTCCAAAGGCCATGAGGGTGGCGGCCATGCAAATATCTAGGGGCAGTTGGACTGGAAGACCAGAGCTGCCACAGAGAAGGCCCTTCCCCACAGCTCCGCTAGCCAATGTTATTTGGCTGACAGGATCTGGAGAAGGCCAACCCTGTAGGTTCTGATTGGTGGCTGGGACGTGTGAGGCAGAAGACGGTTCTGCGAGTAATCTAGTCCTAAGCCAGGTAGGGTGATAACCAACACCATGAATTGCGTTCGGAGACCAATCGGAAGTTTTCTCTCAAGTTCTTTCTCACTTATTTATTTACCAGTGCTTTTGAGTCATTATTGACTCCTTCAACCGCCCAGACATATCCACGCTGTTTTCTTGTTAAGATTTTCAGAAGTGGTTTGCCTTTTTCCTAATACTGAGAGGGAGTGATTAACGCAACGTGGCCCAGCTGGTTTATGTCTAAGGCAGTACTAGAACTCATGGTCCCCTGGTTTGTAGCCCGATGCCTTTAACCACCACACCAAACTTGCTTTCTCTTTCTGATTTACTGTAAAAGTACCTTTTTTTCTGAACAAGAATAACATGCAATTTATATTCAAAAAGTGAACATTTAAACCTGCACAATTTGGATCAAAATAATTTTTGCAGCAGGTTTTAGGTTTCTGGACATCTGGCATTGGGATGGTTTTCAACATGGAAAAAAAAGCCAGTGCTGTCCTTTGAGTGTTGGCCATTATAGTTTTGAGAATTTTCATCATTTGCCTTGTCGTACAGGGAGAAAATTATGTATGGACAAATTTAATTATATCTAGTGTACAAGGCTCAGTAAAAAAAATGTTGTTCTCATCCCTAAAAAAAAAAAAGAACTTTTTCCTGCAAGATCTGATGATTTAAGCATCCATTATAGTGGATTCAAGAGAGTATTGGCTGCTTTAATCCCCTAAATCAGTGATGGCGAACCTATGGCATGGGTGCCATAGGTGGTACGCAGAGCCATATCTGCTGGCATGCGAGCCATTGCCAAGCTCAGCTCCAACGTATATGTGTGTGCCGACCAGCTGATTTTTGGCTCTGGGATGGTGTTTCTGGCTTCCAGAGAGCTCCAGGGGAGGGGGGGCGTTTTTACCCTACCCTGGCTCCAGGAAAGGCTCTGGAGCCTGGCGAGGGCAAAACACAAGCCTACTGGGCCTACCAGAAGTTGGAAAACAGTCAATTTTCGGACTCCAGAGGGACTCCAGGGGGCAGGGGGAGCTATTTTTGCCCTCCCTAGGCATTTGATTATGGGTATGGGCACTCATGCATGTGCGATAGCGTGCGCACATGCTCTTTTGCACCTGAGAGGGGGAAAAGGTTCGCCATCACTGCCCGAAATATTCCGGGACAGGGATTAGATTTCACTATCACAATTCATGAATAGACTATATTTGTAAGAGAAGGCTGAATTTTGCCCAAGATGCACATATGGTAAAACGTCTTGGGGGGGGGGGGGGGAAAGCAGTCAAACAACTGGAATTGGCATCTCATTTCAAAAACTGTCTTGCAAAACTTCCAAAAAAAATATTCTTTGGAAGCAAATATATCTGATTCCCTGAATAAAGTAGTGTCATCCAGCAAAATGGATGAGTGACTTTTTACTTGCATGATGGCAGTGTCCCTTTCCCTATTGTTCCCCTACACCTGTCAAATCAGCTCTGAAAAATCCTACAAGCCTGGAGCAGATTTGAGGAACATGCAGGAGGCAAGAGATATAATCAGTTCATCCATTATTTCTGTTCTGATGAAGACCACAAGAGGCAATCTAAGATATTCTCATTGCCTACTGATACACAGAGACATGGTGATCTATTCAAAGAACATTCTTTATTCTTACGTTTCTATACCTTAAGTGACTACCTTGTCTTATCTGTAACTTAAGGAAGTTTATAATTTCCCTCTGTTCATTATTTGACCTTTGTCTAAAATAAGACAGTATTGCACGTTTGTTTGTTTGTTTGTTTGTTTGATTGATTGATTTGATTTGATTTGATTTGATTTGATTTGATTTGATTTGCATGCTGCCCCTCTCTGAAGACTCAGGGCGGCTAACAACAATAAAAAAAACAAATCTAATATTAAAAATAATCTAAAAACCCCCAATTTAAAAAACCAATCATACATACAAACATATTATGTATAAATTCTATAAGCCTAGGGGGGAAGGGAAAATTTCAATTCCCCCATGCCTGATGACAGAGGTGGGTTTTAAGGAGCTTGCGAAAGGCAAGGAGAGTGAGGGCAACTCTGATATCTGGGGGGAGTTGGTTCCAGAGAGTCGGGGCCGCCACAGAGAAGGCTCTTCCCCTGGGTCCCGCCAGACGACATTGTTTAGTCGACAGGACCCGGAGAAGGCCAACTCTGTGGGACCTAACTGGTCGCTGGGATTCGTGCGGCAGAAGGTGGTCCCGGAGATATGTGAAATACAGTATTATTGAACTGAGCACAATTTCCATTATTAAATTATGACAGTACTGCAAACAGTAACATAGTGAATGAAAAATGCATTTCACTTTTATTGAAGTTAAGATAGGTTATAGAGGAAAATGTTTGCTATGGTTATAAGGAATCTAAGGACAATCATTTTAATGGCTTTTCTCTGAGAAAAAGAAATTCAAAATCATGAAACTTGGTATGAAGCTGTACAAGTATCTACTTTGTAGTTTTCAAATAATCTAAAATTATGGTCCTTGAAGCTTACCCCAAAATTTAGGGAGGTGAAGTGGTGCTGGTGGTTTTATTTAATAGTGAATGTCAATAGAAAGTTGTGGGGAAAGATGCATAATGGGGAGAAACAAGGATAAACAAATGTATATACAGAAAATGTATATGATTGAGAGGAACTTGGGCAAGGACTGGGGAATTTGATCTTCATGCAAGCCACCTTGAACACTTAAAAGAAAAAAAATAGACTATAAATCCACATCCTTATTGTTATTCTTCTGTAAAATCTTCCCTCTTGTTTGAGCGAGACTCCAGATGTCTGCCCAAATTGACTATATATAGCCTTTTACCAACCTCTATTTAAGTCGAGGGTATTTTAAGCCAAAAATACCTAATACCTACTGAGCTGTTCATCCTTCAAACAAAGTTTTACATTGCAGCATTTAATGATAATAATGAGACTGCTGTATGTGAAGCTCCTTTGCTCTTGCTATATTTATGTGCTTAAAGACAGTCTCTAGCTGGGACATTAGAGCCTCCTTCCTCAAATTGATCTGCCAAAATTTAGTAGATAATAGCGGCTTTAAGTGGTATGGGGATTTTTGTCATTCTTGTTGTTGTAAAATATAAAGTTCCAAGCTTTCCTTCTCTTATCAAAATTTGGGAAGAAAAACCAAAAATTCACCCCAAACTCTAGTCACATCAATTTATCACTATCTATATCTTTTGCATGCCTTTTGTAATTAAAAAAAGAGAGATAATATTGGAAGAAAACGTTTGCCTGTTCTGTTTTAAGGGATAAAATACATTGGATTGGTTTCAAGGATATTTGACAGGTCACTAGCCAATCAGGGTGAATTCAGTCCCCCCCCCCCCCTTTAGAACTCACATTGGCCAGTAGATAACAGCTACATTAATGTACCTCTAAATTTTCCCTCTACATTTTTCCTCCGGCTTGTCTGTTCACACACAGATTTAACACATCAAAATTGGAGACATGGGTCATAGCTTTATCTGTACCCAAGTGTCTAGAAGTTTAAGTTCATGTATTTTGTTGTTTGAGTGGTGGTATGGATTCTTCAGAGAAATCCTGACCTTCTGACACATTTGAACTACTTTTCAAAGGGTTCTTTTATTTTGAGTGGGATGACAGCCCATTAAAATGGAGCACTGTATATTCCCAGGGCACAGTGCTATGTTGGTAATGAAATCTGCTGAAATTGCTGGCACTAAGGAGTGACTTATACCCAGGAAATGAACAATGAGAAAAATGGTGTGCATGAATCAACTTGCTTTCTTCATGCTTTTAAATAGGGGAAAATGTTGAGACTCGTGCTGTGTGTGTGTGTGTGTGTGTGTGTGTGTGTGTGTGTGCGCGCGTGCATACTGGATAGATAAAAGAAATGTTAAATGGAATTTTGTTCTTCTAAACATGCATGTCAAGAAAGGCAATTTTAGTCCTACAGTGGTTTAGCATTTTGTGGTTTTTTTTTCTGCAATAAAGCCATCAGATCAATAAAAAATTATGTAGCAGATTATTATTACACTGAGCTCACCATAGCTCTAATCGTAAATAATACAGCAGTTATCCTGGTTATATTAATTATAATTAGAATGCAGATAATGCAGACGGTCTTTTATTACTCGAGCCAAATCAATTTTCCATGTTATTCAATGCAAGGTCACACAAAGTTGTTCAAGCTCTTCCACTTCTTATGAAATGACCTGCATATGGAAGAGACAGTTTGCGTAAGACACACGGGCTGAAAAGTGCATTCAAATAATTGCAGGCGTGAGCTCTTGCCCATAATAGCAAAATTTCATTTTATAAAGTAAGCAGTGTTGTAATCCAAGATCCTTTACAATGAGAAATCCCATAAATCAGAACTCAAGACAAATTTCAGTCATTTCTGCTGGGGTGAAATTTATGTTGAAAGTTTAACTATATATTTCTAAAAATGTACATCTGAATCAGTCTCTTGTCATCAACACACCACCTAGGAATAATTTTTGAGAACAAGTAGGTCCAGGTCAGAGTAAGGTAAGCGGACACATAGATAGTTTACCATTTAGATAACACATATAATTATTATTACTACTATTATATTATATTATTATTATTATTATTATTATTATCATCATCATCATCATCATCTGCGGGAACTGATGGGATGATGGAACAAGGTAAGAGGATATATGGTTAGTAGAATTCGAGACCAAGGTATAAAGAATAAATTAGAATTACTTTATAATATTTAAATAGATATATTGCTCTTGAGTTAAAATGGTATATAGAAATTATGCCCCCATTTCGGTGGAGTTATTTGAATGTTGTTTGGTGGTGAGCACCTTAGAACACTGAGCACACTGTTATGTGTTGTGTGAAGGTTTAATGATTATATAGTTAGTATGAAAATCAATTAAATATTATTTTAAAAAATATATAACACAATTATACTTTATTTCTTAAAAAAGGCTTGTTGTTCTGTAACCAGTGACTGAAAAGAAATAATATTATGATAATACTTGAGATACTTGAGATCAGAAAAATCAAGAATCAAAGCGAAGTTTAATATCTTATTGATTCTTGGTGTCTTTTTCTTTTTCTTTCATTTGTTATTTTATATTATGTCTTAAAATTGAAATCTTAAGTTAAATTAAAATTTGAAGAAAATGACATTGCAAATTATTTAGAGTAATGGTATTCCAATGTAGGAAAATATATACACTGTAAAGTAGATATATACTGTAAGTAGAAGCAAACACACTCATATTTTATCAGCAAAGCAATAGACTGTATCTCTTAATGTCATACCACCCGTGTTTCATGGCTTTCCATATTGTTGGTACTTCCATCCACTTTAGATGTGGATGGTGGAATTCTAAGAGAATTCTTGGGTTATACAACTTTGGCTGGTGTAGCAAAATAGTCTTCAAAATATAAAGACAATTCCTCTAAAATTATTATATAATTAAATACTTGGTTCTCTTCTTAAATATTATAATGAGTACCTAAAACCAGAACAAGAGAATAGAAAAGACAAATCTAGATGTGTCAATTTTTCATGAATATATCTAAATACTGGTGGTGCCCATTCTATAATAGATGGTGGCAACATACGAATAGTCCATTAATGGTCAGCCTGCATTTTTGCAGTATATTACAGGTCCTGCGTATGTATACAATTACTTATGTTGGTTGGCCTCCTAAGAGATGGAGATTGTAAGGAGACTGGTCCTCCCTGAACATATATTCTTACATCCTGTCAAAACCATTTAAACTGATGGTCCTCATATCCTATTACCTGTCATTGTTTACTTGCTATTTTCAAGGGGATTTTACTGAGATTCAGAAACTGAGTGTATGTTCTCGTACAGACACAAACTATTTCCCACAACAAATAAGATTAAGTGGCAAAGCAAGGAAGAAATATGGGAGATGAAAATGCTTGATGTACCCAAAGTTTGTTGGAGCAGGTGCATAAGCTGCATAAAGAGAAGAAAGGAGACATTGGTACTGTGGGAAGCTAACATAAAAGGAAAAGTTAATTGAGCTACTTGAATTCCAAGAGACAGAACTTTACTGTCTATAGAGATTCTCAGTTATCCAAATCATGGTTGTCCCAAAGGTGCTTTTTCAAAAGGCAACTGGACTTTCTTTGTTTTGCTTGAAAACAGTTCACTTCTCATCCAAGAACTGAAGAATCTTCTTGGACGAGAAGTGAACTATCTTCAAGCATAACAAAGAAAGTGCAGTTGCCTTTTGAAAAAACACCTTTGGGGTGTTCAAGGAAGAGGACTCCAGGCTAGAAAGCCTGGGTTCAAGTTGGTCTTCAGTTTGTTGTTATCTGTGCCATATAATTTTCACCGATTATCAGGGGTGGGTTCTAATTTACCTTGTTGCTAGTTTTCTTCTCCCTGTCCCACGTGGGTGCATACAGTGCTGAAAACCAAGCTTCTGTGCATGCTTTTGTGCATGCACAGAACCCAAAAACAAAATGGCGGCACCTATGGCACTGCCATTAGAGCCGGTTGAGGGGTGTGGCCAACTGTCGATAGCTCCTAATTCAGCAAGCGGGGACGAATTCCCGCTAACGATTCTATAGAATTGGTCCGAACCCGCGCTACCCACCTCTGTCGATTTTTTGATGCCACATGTAATTGTTTCATTGCATTTGAAATGGAAGGCTTCCAGCTGACAGCAAATTGCAGCATAATATGCAAATGTTTTAAAACATTGTTTCAAGGGCCTTAGCATGAATATGCTTCCTATATAGGCCATTATCATTCATCTGATTCTGTTACTTAGAATTTTCTGTGTCTGTGTGTGCAATTCGCAACCTGTGAATGAAAGTGCTCTTTTAAAAAAGAATTCCATCTCTGAGAGGAAGCATGGATTGACATGGTAAGTATCCATGCTTCAAATAATAGGATTTGGGAATTATGTTCAGCCCAAACCATAAGGGAAAAAATGTCTAAAAGTGTCCTTGTCATCTGAATTAACTTCCATGAGATTCCACTTTAAAATGATATGCCCGACATTATTATTTTACTGCCAAAAACTGGGAACACTTCCAAAATTATTATATTTCCAGATTTAAAAAGTAAGCTTTTTAAAGTGCTCCTCTTGGAGTGGGTATGGTAAGAGGTGGCTCTGCAAACTCCTGCATAAATAACTGAGATTTCAAGTTCGAGCTGTCTTCTGAGTAGCCTTATTTTATTTTTGTTTGTTTCATTGTCCTTTTTTTTGAAGGGAGTATATGTGTGTCTGTCAACTGCTACAGTCAGAATTTAAGAAAAATAAAACTCAGAGCCCATTTTAGGTTCCAAAAGTGAATTTATCAAAAATCAGAACTGAAAGCAATCAAAGTAAAAGCAAAGACTGAGGAAAAAGGCACGATACATGCGTATATCAAAACTCCTTTTGACACCCCCCCTCTTGGAGATTGGCCAACCCTCATGTCCATAACCATCAGGTGGACGCATCTTCAGACCCGTGTCACATTTATGGAATGCAACTTCTAACGGTCTCCTCCTGGTCATCTGGTTTCTAGGAACCAGAATATCTCTGGGACCACCTTCTGCCGCACAAATCCCAGCGACCAGTTAGGTCCCACAGGTGTGGAGCTTCTCCGGTTCCCGTCAACTAAACAATGTTGGCTGGCGGGACCCAGGGGAAGAGCCTTCTCTGTGGCGGCCCCAGCTTCCCCCGGAGATTAGGATTGCCCCCACCCTCCTTGCCTTTCGTAAACTTCTTAAGACTCACCTCTGCGGTCAGGCATGGGGAATTGAGACAACTTTCCCAGGCCTATATAATTTGTGTATGGCATGTTGTGTGTATGTTTTTTAATTACAGGTTTTTTAGTTTTTTAAATATTAGATTTGTATTTTACATTGTGTTTACTATTGCTGTGAGCCGCCCCGAGTCTACGGAGAGGGTCGGCATACAAATTTAATGAATGAATGAATGAATGAATGAATGAATGAATGAATGAATGAATGAATAAATAAATAAATAAAACGAAACTTATCCCACTTCGCAGGGCCTCCTGCACTCTTCCCCCCCAATGACCAAAACCCCTCCCTGTTTCTCATGGCAACCAAGCATAGAGAAATGCAGAATCATAGCAAAGGTTGACAGTGTCTGTCTGTATCTTCGACTGTCTAACTTGAAGTTTTTATTTTTAGGCTTACACTGTAAACCAATTGCAAGTGTTTTGTAACACTGAAAAATAAATGATATGGGAGGGGAGAGAGGGAGGGAGGGAGGAAAGGAGGATTTTCAGATTAATACTTTTTAACATGAGATACCAAACAATAGCATTACGTGAATACAATATAATGACCATTCTTTATTTATACTTTGTAAACAAAGCACATTTTATTCCACCAAAATAGTCTAAACAGTTGTACAAACAATTACTAACTGCACTGGGAAGTACTGCCTTCCATCAAACTCTGCAACTTTGCGGAAAGGTTACCAGTAGCCCCTTAGGGCAGTCATAAAATGGCTTTGTATTTCTCTTTGATATGTGCTCGCTTTCTCTACTACTGTGTTAGAAACGCTCTTTATGTCTCTTGATCACAACATGCAGGAAAAAAAGTACCAGCTGGACTCAGCGTGCTAAAGTCAGTGATCTCTAGGTTACATTTGTGCCTCCCCAAAAAGACTTTCTTTCCTGTTTGGCTGCTGTGTACTTTAGTCTGTCACTGATAACTAACAAAATTGCAGCATTGTAATTTTAATTGGCCACTATCCATTTATATCCTTGAGATTTTTTTTCTCCCCCCTTTCTTTGTTTCCCTCCAGCGGTCTTCTTTTGTGGTTGGCTCATCTGCTCTGGTGCCCATAGCAACACCCATGTGTAAAGCCTATCCACTTCCAAACACCAGAGGTTCGTTCTGCCGTTTCAGAATAGCAAGCTTGCTCCTAGAGTCACTGCTCTAAACAGCTTGCCAGCTTAGCTCTGCATGGTGTTTTTATAATATCTTAATATTGTTCCGCCTCATTCACCCAGAGTTGTTAAAATCTATTGGACAGTTAAAGTTACAAACACAAGGCACAGTGTACAAAGCTCTGAAGTTATTGGCAGAGAGATAGGAGAGGGGTGAGGGGAACAAAGGAATTTTATCAACTTTTTCAAAATGTGGTTGGAGATAAAAGCTCAATTTAATATTTCAGATTTCTTTTCCAACAAGACCGAGCCTGAAGAGAAGAGGGGATAAGCAGGAGAATGACCTTGTCTCCATCCTTTCTTTTAAAAATTTATTCTCGAGTTTTAAAGCAGTGGTTCTCAACCTGGAAGTCGGGACCCCTTTGGGGGTCAAAAGACCGTTTTACAGCGGTTGCCTAAGATCATGGGAAAATACAAATTTCCCATGGTGTTAGGAACTGAAGTTTCTATTCTGGCGCCTTGGAACATATTTTTGCAATCTGACCAATTAGGAATTTACAGTGGGGGGTGTCTCCCTGACCTTCCTGCCAATCAGCTTAAAGCTCTGTTGGAAGAATTGGCATTAGACTTATGGTTGGGGATTACCACAACATGAGGAACTGTATTAAGGGGCTGCAGCTGTAGAAAGGTTGAGAACCAGTATTTTAAAGGGACAACAGTAAAAGGAACCACAGTTCTGACATGGCATTTTGTTCAGTGTTTCTCAAAGATGTTTGGACTTTAACTCCAAAAATTCCTGCACCAGCCTTAAATTGAAGTCCACAGACACATCTTAGCAGTGGCATGTTTGAGAAGCAATGGTTGATCTGTCAGTCTGTTCGGGCCAAAAACAAAAATCAGATTCCTAAGAGGTCAGTAAGGGGCGAGTACAAGTGCACCACAGGACTGTATGTAAGGCAAATAACTAAAGGTAAAAGGAAGAAGAAACCGCTATGGTTTAGCAATGAGGTAAGGGCTATAGTCAATGAAAAAAAGGCTGCCTATAGGAGGTATAAAGAGTCTGGAAGTATAGCTGATAGAGAGGTGTATAAAATGAGACAGAAGGAGGCGAAACAGATAATATATGCTGCTAAAGCCTCAAAAGAGGAAGAAATTGCAAAATCTGTAAAGAAGGGGGATAAAACCTTCTTCAGATATATTAGTGATAGGAAGAAGAAAAACTGCAGCATCACAAAGCTTAGTACCGGGAATAATAAATGCATTAATGGGAAAAAGGATATCGCTGACCATTTCAATAGCTACTTCTGTTCAGTTTTCTCAAAAGACACCTTACAAAATAATACTATAGAGGGATATAGCATTGCTTCCAGCTGTATGGATTCAGCTCCAGTGATCTTAGAAGCCGATGTCCTAGAAGAACTTGAACGATTAAAGATAAATAAGGCAATGGGTCCAGATGGCATCCACCCCAGAGTTCTTAAAGAACTCAGATCTGTCATTGCTAACCCCTGAGGATTGGAGAATGGCCAGTGTTGTGCCTATCCACAAGAAGGGCAGTAGAGAAGAAGCTGGTAACTACAGGCCAGTTAGCTTGAATCAGTTATAGTTAAAATGATGGAGACTCTAATCAAAAAGAGGATAAATCAGCACCTAAAAAACAATAACTTATTGGACCCAAATCAGCATGGCTTTACTGAAGGCAAATCATGTCAGACTAATCTCATTGATTTATTTGACTATGTCACAAAGGTGTTGGATCAAGGTGGTGCCATGGATATTGCCTATCTGGACTTCAGCAAAGCCTTTGATACAGTTCCACATAAGGAGCTGATAGATAAATTAGTGAAGATTGGACTTAATCCCTGGATAGTTCAGTGGATTTCAAGCTGGCTGAAGCATAGACATCAGAGAGTTAATGGCGAGTATTCTGAGCGGAGACAGGTTACAAGCGGTGTGCCACAAGGGTCTGTTCTGGGTCCTATTCTTTTTAATATGTTTGTGAGTGACATAGGGGAAGGTTTGGTAGGGAAAGTTTGCCTATTTGCCGATGACTCTAAAGTGTGCAATAGGGTTGATATTCCTGGAGGAGTCTGTAATATGGTAAATGATTTTGCTTTACTAGATAAATGGTCAAAGCAATGGAAAATGCAGTTTAATGTTTCTAAATGTAAAATAATGCACTTGGGGAAAAGGAATCATCAATCTGAGTATTGCATTGGCAGTTCTGTGTTAGCAAAAACTTTAGAAGAGAAGGATTTAGGGGTAGTGATTTCTGACAGTCTCAAAATGGGTGAGCAGTGTGGTCGGGCAGTAGGAAAAGCAAGTAGGATGCTTGGCTGCATAGCTAGAGTTATAACAAGCAGGAAGAGGGAGATTGTGATCCCCTTATATAGAGCGCTGGTGAGACCACATTTGGAATACTGTGTTCAGTTCTGGAGACCTCACCTACAAAAAGATATTGACAAAATTGAATGGGTCCAAAGACGGGCTACAAGAATGGTGGAAGGGTCTTAAGCATAAAACGTATCAGGAAAGACTTAATGAACTCAATCTGTATAGTCTGGAGGACAGAAGGAAAAGTGGGGACATGATCGAAACATTTAAATATGTTAAAGGGCTAAATAAGGTTCAGGAGGGAAGTGTTTTTAATAGGAAAGTGAACACAAGAACAAGGGGACACAATCTGAAGTTAGTTGGGGAAGGATCAAAAGCAACGTGAGAAAATATTATTTCACTGAAAGAGTAGTAGATCCTTGGAACAAACTTCCAGCAGACGTGGCTGGTAAATCCACAGTAACTGAATTTAAACATGCCTGGGATAAACATATATCCATCCTAAGATAAAACACAGGAAATAGTATAAGGCTTCGCCTCAATTCACCTTTGTTCCTTTTAGACTGGTGTCCAAAACCGGATATATGTTAAAAATTTACCATGTTTCTCTGAAAAGAAGACTGGATCTTATTTTCTTTTGACACCTGAAAAGATGACTTGGACTTCTTTTTTGGAGGGTGGGAGGTGTCTTAATTCCCCCCTTCCTGGTACTGATATGAGGCAGAGGAAGCAAGCTGGGTAAAAAGTATGTAGCAGTTCAAGCAATCACATGTCTAAGAGAGAAAAAGAGATACAGCAGAGAACTGAGTAAGAGGACCCAGCCGCCACAACCAGAAGCAACATGCAACCTCTCAAAATAAGAAGAATTGCAGGCAATTCTGGAAGATTGTGGGAAGCAATTGTGCCTGCCATTTAGAAGAACAAAGCGAGGAGGTTGGGGAGGTGGAAGACGAAGCAAGGCAAAGTGTGTGGAGCTGTCCCATGAACCCCGCACCAGTTGACCTAAAGACCCTTCAGCCAAGCCACCTATGCCAACCCTCACTTCTACTCCACCCCCAAGGCAGCCACATTCCTTCACTAACCTGCTTTCCAGCTCCATTCTCCACTGCATGTACAGGGCAAAAAAAGTAGTTTATGGGGTTACGGTTTTTTTAAAAAAAACCAGTTCAAACCTTCCAACTTCTCATGGAAAAAAAATATCTCATGAACTTGGAAGATCTGAACTATCATATTTTTTTTTAACCTTCTAACTTTGCGAGATCTTTTCTTTTCTCCTTTGCAGGACTTCTGACAAGCAACGTCAGTAAGGGAAAATCCAGATTCACTTAACAACCATGTTACTAACTTAACAACTGTAGTGATTTACTTAACAATGACTGGAAAGGTCATAAAATGGGGCAAAACTCATTTGAGTATATCACCATTATTTTGTCATTAGGAAATGCTGCCTTAAATTCCATATTTTTTCTTGGCCCATGGCAAAGTACACAAACACTGTGCAGATTATAAATACATAGGACATGTTTTATAGTGGAATACAGACTTAAATTGCAGAATAAATAAGGAATGCAAGTGTGATGCTACTAGTTGTGCTTTTCTTTTCTCCTTGGTTACCCCATATGGTAATCTATAGGGTTGGAAGCCATAATGAGCCGAAAAGAAAAGCGAATAAATCCACCCCAAGGTATCCCCTATTTAGCAAAACATGAACTTCCTGCTAGAAAAATGTTGCTAATAGATATGAGCAATATTCCCAAACCCGAGAAACTGTGGATTGCTTTTGAATTAATTTTTAGTTCTTCAGGTGTTTAACAGCTGGAACTGTGGAACTCTCTGAGTCTCACTTTTATGCATATGAGTAGGATTGCATTGTTATTTGTTACAATCTTCTGAGAATTGTGAACATAATCCCATTAATACAAAATTCTGCAAGATGCTAAGCTCTCTGCCTTGATAATGATAAATAAACAGGAATACCCATAAAATGTAAGCAGAGAAGAATTCCTATGGCCTTCATATTAAGAAGTCTTTTACTTGCACGGAAACTTCACAGTGTGAAAAAAAGCCTATTCTGCAGCTTCAATATCGTTTCAGCACACCAGTTTGCAGTATTTCTACATGTTTATATATCAGACTGTATTTACATAAGCACACAATACAGGCATGCACAGTTATTCCAATTTACCGACATGCAGACCAATTTACCATTGGTAAATCGTAACCCTATCTTTTACAAATTAAATTTGTGATTTTAAAAGGCAGTGTTTTGTCCCTGTGGCATGCCGTAGATTTGGGGAAAGCAGTTTTGAAATCACAGAATGCATATATTACTACTCTTGGCTTAGTAGCTAAAATGTACATTACAATAGAACGGGGCAAAAACACACATAATTATATAAAAAATATCTCAATATCAATTACCTTTTGTTTTATTGAGTAAAGTCAATGGAACTGTATCTACATGGAGAGAAGCATACAGTGGTTCCCAGGGCTCTGTTTTAAGCCGAATACTCTTCAACATCTTCATCAATGACTTGAACGAGGGGATAGATGGGGAACTCATCAAATTTGCAGATGACACCAAACTGGCAGGAATAGCCAACACTTCAGAAGATAGGTTCACAATACAGAAAGATCTTGACAGACTTGAACATTGGACGCTATCTAACAAAACGAAATTCAGTGGTGAAAAAAGTAAGGTTCTACATGTGGGCAAGAAAAACAAAATGCACAGGTACAATATAGGTGGTACCTTGCTCAACAGTATTAACTGTGAGAGGGATCTTCGAATCCTAGTGGACAATTATTTAAATATGAGCCAACAGTGTGCAGCAGCTGTCACAAAAGCCAACACAGTTCTAGGCTGTGCAGAGTGATAGAATCAAGATCATGTGAAGTGTTAATACCACTTTATAATGCTTTGGTAAGGCCACACTTGGAATACTGTATGCAGGTTTGGTCACCATGATGTAAAAAGGATGTTGAAACTCTAGAAAGAGTACAGAGAAGAGCAACAAAGATGATTAGGGAACTGGAGTCTAAAACATATGAAGAAAGGTTTCAGAATTGGGTATGTCTAGTTTAATGAAAAGAAGGACTTGTGGAGACATGATAGCAGTGTTCCATTATCTCAGGAGTTGCCACAAAGAAGAGGGAGTCAACCTATTCTCCAAAGCACCTGAGAGTAGAACGAGAAGCAGTGGGTGAAAACTAAACAAGGAGAGAAGCAACTTAGAACTAAGGAGAAATTGCCTGATAGTTAGAACAATTAATCTGTGGAAAAGAAGTCGTGAATATTCCAACACTGGAAGTTTTTAAGACGATGTTGGATAACCATTTGTCTGAAGTGGTGTAGGGTTTCCTACCTGAGCGGTGTTGGACTAGAAGACCTCCAAGGTCCCTTCCAACTCTTCTATTCTCTTCTCTTCTCTTCTATTCTATTCTATGCTTATTCTATGCTTATTCTGTTTCTTTATTATTTTTTTTAAATGCAGTTAGTGCTCCACTTATGACCAATTGAGCACAAAATTTATGTTGATAAGTGAGAAATTTGTTAAGGGAGTTTTGCCCCATTTTGCGATGCTTCTTGGCACATTTATTAAGTGAATCACTGCAGTTATTAAATTAGTAACACAGTTGTTAAGTGAATTTGGTTTCTCCATTGACATTGCTTGCCAGAAGGATGCAGAAGGTGATCACATGACCTCAGGACACTGCAACCATCATAAATGTGAGTCAGTTGTCAAGCATCTAGTTGTAAATCACATAGCCATGGGGATGTTGCAACAGTCATAAGTGTGGAAATGGTCATTAGTCAGTTTTTCGGTGCTGCTGTAACTTCAAACGGTCACTAAGTGAACTGTTGTAAATGGAGGACTACCTATATGCTATTTATTGAAGGACTAATTTTTTAAAAAAGGAAGTCAGTATAAAGCTTGGCTTAAATTGTGTAATATTTTATTCAAATGCATAGTGTAATATGCATAAAGATTGGTGACTTAGCAATGATGGTAAGCAAATATTCATTACGGATGATGAAGCCTCTTTGATCCATTAATCTTTGTTCAGTTACATCACTTTCTGGGTGTTTTTCTTTCCACAGTTGTATCATTCTTTTTTGAAATAACATCTGGCTGTTGCTTCTGCCTAGCAGTAATATTTGATGATTCCTTAATTTTTTTTAGTTGTCCAAGTTTTGTGCTTTGGTTCCAATCACTTTGCAGTTCTGTGCCTGGTTCCCTGGCAGTAGCAACCGAGCCCTGTAGCCCCTTTTCCAACATATGTCCAGGAGCCATAGCATCTGACATGGTTGTTATTGACCCAGGTGACAACCAACACAATGTGGAATTTTGTTGTTGTTATTATTATTATTATGTCAGTACAACACAGCAAACGAGATCACTATGCTGGATTTCGTATTTCACCAGTTGGGCGCTTCCCAAGCACCTAGGACTGCGTGATGTAGCGGCGAATTATGTTTGCCGATCCCAGTAAAGCAGCCTTTTGCAATTGACAGATGGAGATTTTGTCAATTCGGATGGTTTTCAAATGTCCGCTGAGATTCTTTGGTACTGCGCCCAGCGTGTCAAGTACCACTGGGACCACTTTCACTGGCTTATGCCAGAGTCGTTGCAGCTCAATTTTTAGATTGAGCTGCAATGACTCTGGCATAAGCCAGTGAAAGTGGTGGTTGTTGTTATTATTATTATTATTATTATTATTATTATTATTATTATTATTATTATTATCATCATCATCATTATCATTATCATCATCATCATTATCATTATTATGTGAAGCTCTCCAGTCACACTAACTGGGTGAATATAAGAACTGCCCCATAAGTATTGATTGGAACTAGACATTAAAACATATTAGACAAATTCCATATGATCTTCATTAGAGCCTAGTTATTTCCAGCTGAGTTCAATGAGTATGTATGAACCTTACAAAGTCCTTCATACTTTCAGATTGCAAAATCATCTTCAGAATCTATATTCTGTATGATTACTTAGAGGTGCCTCAAATATCTGCTCAGAATTTATTTTTAGTAAAGATTCTGACCCAAAACTCGCATGGTCCTCGCTGATTGTATTGATTTGATTTGTTTGTCTAACCATCTCCAGAGCTCAAGACAGAATGTTCACCAATTGCTCATCCAGTTTTCCCCACAATCCAGTGAGGGTGAACTAGCTAGGACTGGGCAAATGACACACAGAAGACCCCATCATCTTCCATAGTAAAGTGTAAACCTGAAATTTGTAGCTCCCATATCTTCCACAACTACTTAATACTGGAGGAAATCTGGGTTTCTTCATTGTAACATGGCATCCTGGTTCAATTTCTATAGAGAGATACAGTGATACCTTTGTCTTACGAACTTAATTGGTTCCAGGACGAGGTTCGTAAGGTGAAAAGTTCGTAAGACGAAACAATGTTTCCCATAGGAATCAATGGAAAAGCAATTAATGTGTGCAAGCCCAAAACTCACCCCTTTGACCAACTCCCTAGGGACTCAGGGTGGCTCACAACAAAAACAGATCAAATAGTTACAGTCATTCATACATTCATGGGCTGACCTCGCTAATCATTTCCCAAGGGTCAGTGGTCGCAGTCCTGTTAGAAAAGACAGATCTTTACAGCTATCCAGAATGCCGATAAGGTGGGAGTAGTGTGGATCTCAGTTTTGTTTTTCAATAAGATAGCTTTGCAACAAGTTTTTTAAAAAACTTTTATTTAATTTTCCAAAAGAGAGATGTTGAGATATAACAAAAAAAATAGATTTTAATCTTAATTATGCATTCCACAATATTATAAATTGCTAAAAATTACTTCCAGTTTTGGTAGAATCTTACAGTGTGCAGTTGTTGTTGTTGTTGTTGTTATTATTATTATTATTATTATTATTATTATTATTATTATTATTATTAATTGGATTTGTATGCCGCCCCTTTCCGCAGACTCAGGGCGACTAACAACAATGATAAAAACAGCATGTAACAATCCAATAATAAAAAAACTAAAAACCCTTATTATAAAACCAAACATACGCACAAACAGACCATGCATAACTTGTAATGGCCTAGGGGAAGGAATATCTCAACTCCCCCATGCCTGGCGGTATAAGTGAGTCTTGAGTAGTTTACGAAAGTTGTGGCTTTCCATGGTAGAAGCCATCTTTACTGAACTCAAAATTTCCATAATGCTGTCACATTCTGCATGGAAAGCAGATTTACAGATAGGTAATCCATGTAAGATATTTTAAAGACAGATTATTAAAGGATTGAAGCATGCTGTTAAATTACATATGCTTTCAATTGCTCTGAGGAGCAAAACCCATCAAAAACTACAGCAATTTAGCTACAGCTGGAAAAAATACCTGTGTTAATTTTCAAGGAAAGGTCCTTTACACTTTTTCTTTAAAAATATTTTATATTTACCTTTATGTTACACGGGGTTCTTTTTAAAATGGTAAAGTTCACCAGAAGGTTTAAAATAGGTATGTTGAAGAAATTGAAATTTGGCCTTCTGATAAATCCTGAGCTTACAGAATGATTTCTAAGTTCTGGTCTGTACTTTTGGTACTATTACCTAAATGCCTTGCAGGAGTAACTAACAAAACCTTTGCATTTTAAACATTACTAATTATAAATGTTTCAAATCAACGCTCAGTATTCATACCACTGTGTTCTTCCTTGAAGTGAGCTGTGATTATCATGTTTTGTACATGAAATTGTTTGAGCATCTTGGATGGTGCCCCCATCTGTCTCCGAAAACACAAGACAATGTGTCATTCAACATACCATCTGCTCTTGTTCCAAGCTTCCTTTAAAATGGCTCAAGAATTTTGTTTAAAATATAGGGTTTCTTTTTTTCATAAAAGTACTCCGAATAACATCTTTGCTGATATTTGTCTTTATTAAAATGTGAGAGTATGTACACATATACAGTCACAAAGAGCTTATGTTGAAACTGATGTCAGGTGCTGTATGGAACATCAGAATTTTAAAAATTAAAAAACAGCCTTGCAGAAATACTATATTGTACAGATGCAAAGGCTGCAGACCTGAAAATAAGCAGCCACCTATGAGCATCCCTGCAGTTAAAAAAATAAAAAGAAACAGAAATATAATTGCACCTTTTTAATTTTATGTCATTATTAGCCCTGGATTTTAGTGTTCTAGCCCAGAAGACATCTGTATTTTATGTATTTAAAAATATTAATCATATATCTCTATGCTGAATACAATTATATATTATTTTTATTTTATTTTATATGTTTTATTTGCAGTTTTTCTTTAACATCCAGCATTTTTGTGGACAGTATAATGAGTGGGTTAACATATTTTTCACACACTGCTCACAGTAATAATACAATTACATATACAGAATTTTTATCTTCCAACTTCTAATCTATAAGGTATAGATTATTTCTATTACTCTAAATGTTTATGTCAGTATTTATATAATTTCCTACAGCATGTTTTGTCCATTGATAGTGATGTGCATGTACATTGACATATAATTATATCCAGACATATAGAAAAATAGAAATAATGATGAAAGCATTCACTAATGTAGCTATAATGTAACTCACTACCTAATTTTCATAGAGTAGCGGTAGTACAAAATTTATTTATTTTACACAATTAATCTCCTCATATGCAAGGATATAGTTTTTACTTTCATTTTAAGAATGATCCCCTAGTTAAATTTTTCTGCCAGTAATATGAAAGCAAAATTGTCATATTATCTCTTCTAATAATGACAAGGTAGTATATTTTCATTCTGAAATATTTATAGCATAAATTAACAAAATGATGTTTCTATCCTATTCTAATAAATCTCCTTTTGCATACATGTTAAAGGTTAATGGGAAGATTTTAAATTGTATTACATTTTTTTATAATAAATGAATGTTTAAGATACTTATGAAGTCATATATTCCTTGTGATATTTTTCCATGAATAATAATTTAAGAAATAAAAAATGCAACAACAATAGATTGCTTAAAATGCAAGATGGAACTAATATATAGAATAATAATAAATATCTATTGGCTGTAATTACTGGGAAGATATTATAGAAAAAAGGTTTCTTTTTAATCATACCTTCAAATTGCACCTTTTTTAAAAAAGAGAATGTTTTCAAGGAAGTCTACAACAGCATTAAATCCACTGGAGGGAAAAGGAATTTTAAATATAAGACTATAAAAATCAGTCAGATATTTATTAGTTCATTTTACTTTCTGTATAGCTACAAAAGTAGAAATATAATTCCAACACCCATTATACTATTCAAATATTTTGCAAAGTAAACATATTTAAATAAGATTAAAGCATATGTCTAAGAAAACAAAACAATAAGTGTAAATAGTTTTATATTAATAGAAATATGAGACTCCCCTTAGGAATTGTTGTTTATGGAAAAATGCTGTGATAAGACAAAAATATTGGGTTAGGATGGAGCTATTTGAAGGTCAAATAAATTCAGAATTATAAGTGAAAAATTGAAATGTAAATACACAGATCTTTGATAGCAAAGTAATTAAAATGTATGGTTTTGCCTACTGTGTATAATAAAGGCTTATATTTGTTCAACCATAAAAGTTATTTAATCATTTTAACCTTGGAATTCTACCCTACAGGGGAAAAAAACATACTTAATGGAAGTTAGTTGAGAAGCATTAGAGTATCACAACATTGACTGAGCGAGAAGGCATGGAAAATTCAAGCACGGCTTATTTACGCTATAATACTGTAACAGGTTGCATGGCAACCAGTGGCATGGTCTTTAAAGTTACTTTATCCTTCGTTTAGGAACCCATACTTAGCCAGGTCTCCAAATTGGGAATTTCTACATTTTTCTCAGGTTTTGGAGACTAATTTCTATGATATTTTCACAGTGATCCAGTCTCACATTTTATATATTTGATGAGCTAAAATCAAAAATAGCTTCGGGGGGGGGGGAGAGTATTTCTTGAGACGTTGTGGTTGATAAATATTAAGGTTGGCTTGGTCTCATAGCAATAGCATTTAAACTTATATAATGTTCCATGGTTCTTCAAAACACTCTGTGAACAGTTTACAGTGTCAGCATACCGCCCCCACCCCAACACTCTGTATTCTCATTTTACAGAACTCAGAAGGATTGAAGATGGAGTTTACTCAGGGTCCAATCAGGTTCAAAATCCAGACTGTGGGCAGAGTTAGCCTGCAGTATTACATTCTAACCAGTGCACCACCTGGACACTGAAAGCATGGTGGAGATAAATGTCCACTATAGTGATAACCATTGACGACGGAAAAGGCTATTTGAAGTTGACTTATTTATTTATTTATTTATTTATTTATTTATGTATTTATTTATTTGATTGATTGATTGATTGATTGATTTCTATGCCGCCCTTCTCGAAGCAACTCAGGGCAGCGTACAACATTAATACAACAGTATATAAGAAATCACAATATCTAAAAAATAAAATTTCTAAACACATTTAAAAGACCCCCTGCACACTCCTCCCATACACTCATCCAATCATTAATGACTTCCTTTTATCCAGGACATGACATATAATAAGCACTGCTGAACCAGGGTCCTCAGTATTGTCAGGGATGATAAACATCATCTCCATGACCAATTTTCTTTGTTTCCTTCTGGGAGAAAGCTTCCTGGTATGCAGAGAGAATAACTAGATTCTGTAACAGTTTGCACCATATAGTATCAACCTTGTACTGTATTTTGCTTTAATGTGTACTATTGTGTACACAGAAAAGTGACCAGGGGTGGGCTACTGCCCGGACGGGGGTGAGAGTGGGTGGGAACGCAGT
The DNA here is from genome assembly GCF_031021105.1 of Erythrolamprus reginae. NCBI lineage: Eukaryota > Metazoa > Chordata > Lepidosauria > Squamata > Dipsadidae > Erythrolamprus > Erythrolamprus reginae. The sequence goes on from NC_091952.1 coordinate 231,951,216, forward strand.
AGGGTAGTAAAAATGAAGGTCCACCCCAGAACACCATTTTGCACTGAAAAACGTTGAAAGAAAATGCAGGGCATCCTGCATAAGCCATGCCCACAGTGTGGTAGTAAAAGTTTTGGTAGCCCTTCACTGAAAGTGACAATAAAGGTTACCTTATCCTAATCTTTTAAAAGCAATAGCACTTAGACTTATATACTGCTCCATAATCTGTCAAAGTTCCAAGTAACATCCCCAACGAAAGAAGTCTCCGAGGTTTAAGGTTCCTCAAAGTTCCATTCAATGTCACAGTGGCATATTTAGGAAACCAAAATAATTCTTTACAGGAATTTACAATGAATTTACAAAAGTTAGCAGATTGCCCCCAGCAATTTGGGTCTTCATTAATGTTACATAATGTTATGGTCTTTTAGGCTTCCTCCGTGTGAGTAGTTCACTTTTTGAATAGTGAGAATTATATGTCACTGGGGGCAGTGAAGGGCTACCAAAGTTTTTACTACCACACTGCTTATGCAGGACACCCTGCATTTTCTTTCAACATCTTTCAGTGCAAATTGGGTGCTCTGGGGTGGAGCTCCATTTTCGCTATCCCACTGTGATCCCCCCCCCCCCCGTCCGGGCAGCAGCCCACCCCTGACTGGGGAGACATCAGGATTTGAGATGCTTAGATGGGGCATGGGCAAAAAAAGATTGGGAACCACTGCTCTAGAAAATGATTTCTACATAGACTTCCTTTAGAGCAGTGGTTCTCAACCTGGTGGTCGGGACCCCTTTGGGGGTCGAATGACCATTTCATGGGGGTCGCCTGAGACCCTGGGAAAAGACAAATTTCTCCTGGTATTAGGATCTAAAGCTTCTATTCGGGCATCTTGGAACATATTTTTATAATCCGACCAATCAGGTGGGGGCGTCTCTCTGACCTTTCTGCGAATCAGCTCAAAGCTCCGTTGGGAGAATTGGCACTAGATTTATGGTTGGGGGTCACCACAACACAAGGAACTGTATTAAGGGGTCGCGGCCTTAGAAAGCTTGAGAACCACTGCTTTAGAGGAAATGCACCCTCCCTGGGAAATAGTTTTCTGTATACACATGTTGGAAAAATTTCTTCCATGTACCTTTTGCAGTTTTATGTCTTCCATACTTTGTTCTCTGATTATGTGCTAGAGCTGTGATGGGAAACCTATGGTAGGTGTGCCACAAGTGGCACATGGAACCCTCTCTGCGGGAACACCAGCCGTCCTCCAGCTGAGCTCCACTGCGCATGCACACACCTCCTGCCAACAAGCTGGTTTTTGGGTATGCTCTGCTTGTGAGAGATGTGCACCCATGCAAAGGGGAGATGCCACCTTTCTCCTCACTTTCTGCCACCTGTGCCCTCCCCGATCTCCAGAGATCCCCCCCAGCACCACTTGGGGATGGGAGGCTTCCCCCTCCAAGGAACTGTTTGGTAATGGGAGGTTTTTCTCCCCTCTTAGCACTGTTTGGGGACGGTAAATCCCCCCCCCTCCGAGCACAGTTTTGGGGTGCTGTTTTGGGATGTGACGCAAAAACAGGGGGGCTGCACGCACCTGTGCAGAAGCAGGGGGTGTGGGAGGGGCATTGCATTATGGGTGTGGGCATGCTTTTGGCACCCGAGGGAAAATAGATTAACCATCACTGTGCTATTATTTGTATTTACCCTTCTCATTTTGCTGTGTTTTTCTCTTCTCCAATTTTCTGATTTTAAAATGTTGCCTGTGTTGATATTTGTTCAGCAGTATAATTTGAAGGCTGTGTGGGTAAAGTATTGACTTGATCCTAAGACTTAACCTGTATTAGTTGCAAATACTGAAATAACAGCCTGCATTCAAGCCTGAATTTTATGGCTAGTGATTTTGGAGATGATGGTTTGGAGGCTGAATTCAGCATTATTTTCCATTAGTCAGAATATTCTTGCACAGCTTGGAAGAAGAATCCAAATGGTCTCCTGACATCTATTTAAATGCATAGTGTCAACACAGAATATTTATATTATGAAAGGGAAAACATACAAAATGCGTTTTTCTGTTAAAATCTTAGTTCTTTTTGCCACCTATACCATGTTTTCCCCAAAATAAGATCCTGTCTTATATATATATATATTTATAACCCTGAAATAAGCCTTATATAAATAAAGCCTTGGCCTTATTGACATGCACTCAAAAAGCTGATTGGGCTTATTATCAAGGGATGTCTTGTTTGGGGGGGAGAACAGGGTACCAAGTTACTTCTCTCAGTATATCTGCAAACTTGGATCCAGCAGCTCTATTCAAATTTAGCCACTATCTTGTAAGAAAGGATGGAGTTAAGATTCTATTTAGACCTCTATGGCAGTGATTTTCAACCTTTTTTGAGCCGTGGCACATTTTTTACATTTACAAAATCCTGGGGCACACCACCAACCAAAATGACCCAAAATGACACTGTAACGCAGTACATATTATCCATATAGTTAATAATATACAGTGTTCCCTCGATTTTCGCGGGGGATGCATTTCAAGACCGCCCGCGAAAGTCGAATTTCCGCGAAGTAGAGATGCGGAAGTAAATACACTATTTTTGGCTATGAACAAGCCTTCCCTTAACACTTTAAACCCCTAAATTACAATTTCCCATTCCCTTAGCAACCATTTAGATTATTATTCACCATGTTTATTTATTAAAGTTGATTAAAAAAATATTTATTAAAGGCGGACGAAAATTTGGCGATGACATGACGTCATCGGGCGGGGAAAACCGTGGTATAGGGGGGAAAACCGTGAAGTATTTTTTAATTAATATTTTTGAAAAACCGTGGTATAGACTTTTCGCGAAGTTCGAACCCGCGAAAATCGAGGGAACACTGTAGTTTCTAAATGTATTTATATTCACTTAGTGTGAAATCTGGGCCTGTTTCAATGAACACAAAAAGGATATTCTGGCAGTAATGGTAGTTTGGGGACCCTTGTTTAATATCCCCACGGCACACCTGACCATGTCTCACAGCACACTAGTGTGTCACGGCACATTGGTTGAAAAACACTGCTCTATGATATGCTGACAAGTTTCTTTGCAGATAAAGTCATTCATATTCACTTAGAGTTGGATACTTCTTGGGCAGGGGCCAGCAAGTTGATTTGGACAATGTTTTGCAAGGCAATCTGAGTTGTTGGAGGGTGGTTTTTTTGAGCATGTGGAGACCAAAATTATAAATAAAGTTTTTCTACCATATGATTAGGTTGGATTGATGTGCCATCTGGCCTATTTGATTGACTGGACAAGGTGCTTGTTTATGGTTGTATTTGGGATGCGATTAATCATTCTTGAGGGGGAATATGCATCAATTCATGAAGACCATATCTAGATTCAGAACATTTGGAATATTAGCCAGGCAATCTCCAGTATTTATTTTGGGAGACAGGGTAGGATTTCAAGTTTGGAAAATCCTAGGACAATGATAGCGAATATTTTTTCCTCGGGTGCCGAAAGAGCATGGGCATGCGTTATTGCGCATGTGTGAGTGCCCGCATCCATAATTTAATGCCTGGGGAGGATGAAATCAGCTTCCCCCACCCCCTGGAGGCCTCTGGTGGCTGGAAATGGCCTGTTTTCTAGCTTCTGGTGGGCCCAGTAGGCTCATGTTTTGTTCTCCCCGGGCTCCAAAGGCTTCCCTGGAGCCAGGGGAGGGTAAAATGCCCTCCTCCACCCCCCGGAGGCTCTCTGGAAGACATAAATGCCCTCCCAGAGCCTCTGTGGAGCCAAAAATCAGCTGGCCAGCACACACATGCATGTTGGCGCTGAGCTAGAGCAATGGCTCGTGTGCTAGCAGATATGGCCCTGCATAGTTTATAGTTTATTAGATTTGTATGCCGCCCCTCTCCGAAGACTCGGGGCAGCACCTGCGGCACCTGTGCCATAGGTTTGCCATTGCTGTCCTAGAGAAATTGGGGTTTTGGAACTCTTCTGGATTTAGGACTATGTATGGGACTGAAATATGGACTTTATGGAACTGTTGTTAGGACCCTGGTAGAAAAAGTGCATTCCTTTGAACAGCACTTTATACAAAACTGTAAGATCTTTCTCAGCTATTTGTGAGGATGGGGGATTAAGGGCGCATGGTATTGCCGTGGTTGTATTCCTTTAATTGCAATTGGTGCATCTGGAGTTGGAGGGGGAATGATGGGAATGAGTGCAGTTCCAGTTTGGGATATCAACAGGATAAGCTCTTCCCCTCCATGTTACTAAATATCTACATGTAACTGTTGGGAAAGGCTTTAATAAATTTTTAGTTTTTATGAATGAAATGAAATGGAATGGAATGGAATATATCATTTGGCCAAGTTTGATTAGACACACAAGGAATTTATCTCCGGTACAGAAGCTCTAAATGTACATGCAAAACAACAGAACAATGGTTACCATAATGCCACCGGGGGATAGAGTAAGAAGAATAATGGTGTCCCTGCAGATTTTGCTCCATCAGTTCTTGCTGATTTTAGGGATGGTACTTATCTTCATTTCAAGGCCATTGTGCTAGCGGTATCCAAAGACATTTCCACAGCCACGTGACCAGCATGATAACACAGAGAACTGTTACTTTCCCACTGACGAAGTACCTATTACTCTACTTGCTTTTGCATGTTTTTGAACTTCCGGGTGTGCAGGAGCTGAAGTGAGGATGGAGCTCACCCTGTCTCATGTCGCAGGTCTCAAAGCTGAGTGGGCAGCTTTCCAGCTGAAAGCCCAGTGTCTTAACCATTGAGCCACCTTGTGCCTCTTCCAAGAAGAATAATAAGGATACATAATTAGTGTTGGGCGAACCCAATGAAGTTCGTGTTCACCAAACCCAAACCCGAACTTTTGCTTGCAGCAAGCCACTGCGGCGTCCTTTTCTGTAAAAATAAACAAGGAGGTGGGGAATTCCCCACCTCCTTTTGCTTCCTTTTATTTTTACAGCAGTGCTGCAAGCAAAAGGAGGTGAGAAATCCCGCGAAGGGGCTTTGACGTCACAGAGACTCCTTCCTCCCCGTTTCAGCTGGCCAGTGTTGTGGTTCAGCCTGAGGCAGATCAAAGACCAGCTGCGTCTCTGCTGGCTCCATGTCCGGAGGAGGATGACAGCGAAGAGGAGGGGTCTGGGCAGTCGGACGGGGGAGAGTACAGTCAGGAATGTGACGAGGAAGAACAGCATGGGAGCCCCGGGGAGGGGCTCTCCCCAGCCAGTAGCTTGGAGTCTTTGGAGTCATTAGGTGACAAAGCACAAGCTGTCATTAACATGCGACAGAGACGTCTAGATCAAAGGAAGGATCAATTGCAGAAATATTATCAGCATTGAATAAGGAACCCCAGGGCTTGGGTGTGGTCCTCATTAGCAGGGAAGGGTTTATAAGGCAGGCAAACTCTTGAAGCCATGTGGAGTGTTATCAGTTTGGAGTTGCTGTAACCTGCATTGTTTTCTCTGCATTTTTGTTCCTGGCCCGTGGCCCAGCAGTCTTGAAGAACTGTAGGAGGTGTATGTCTGTTATCTACAGCCTCGTCTTGGCAGCAAGAATCCTATATTTATGTATGGACAATTGCCTTTGTGTATATATTTGGAGTTCCAGTGTTTTCCTGCTTTGTAAGGACATTTTCTGTTAGCTTCGTTTCTCTTTAACATTCTAAAACTGTATTTGAATTCTACCGGTGTGTCTGGCTTATCTGTTTGGGTTGGTCATAGCTTCCGGAGTGACCCAGACAGAACAGCCAGGAAGAAGTCTCTGTGACATCAAAGCCCCCCCCCCCCAGAATCCCTTCGTGGGATTCTCCACCTCCTTTTGCTTGCAGCGCTGCAAGCAAAAGGAGGTAGGAAATCCCACTCTCCTCCCGGGCAGCAGCATTTCACGGTGTTCAGCCGAACCCGAACCTAAACCCGAACTTTTTTAAAAGTTTGGGTTTGTGTTCGTGTTCAGCATGCCGAACACTGCAAAGTTCGGCACGAGCCCGAACTTTGCAAGTTCGGTTCGCCCAACACTATACATAATGATGCTGCATCCATACTACTTGGGTAAATGTACATAGACATCAGACACCACTGTGAGAATTAGGTGTGCAGCAGAGTGATGACCTGAAAGGGGGGGGGAACTGTCCCTGGGTCTAGTTATTTGGGCCTATTTGTCATGTGCTTGTAAATCATCTTCAGTCACATGAAGGAGGCAATGTACACATTTTGTATAACTAATTATACAGTGGAACCTCGACATACGAGCAGCTCTACTTACGAGCTACTCGAGATAAGAGCTGGGAGGGGAGCGACATTTTTGTTCGCCTCCTGAGCTCACATTCGGGATACGAGCGCCAAGGAGCTTCAGGAGACAGCTCCTTGGCGCTCGTATCCCGCGTGTTTTAAAAGGTTGCAGCCGGCCTGGGGGGCTCGGGGAGGTGCTGGCAAGCCCCCCAGGCCGGCTGCCACGTTTTAAAACACGCGCGCCTCTTCGCAGCTGTCTCTGAACGCTAACTTCCGCGTTCGGCGGCAGCGGTTTTTTTTGTTGTTGCACGGATTAATTGACTTTACATTGTTTCCTATGGGAAACAATGTTTCGTCATACGAGCGTTCCGACTTACGAGCCTCCTTCCGGAACCAATTAGTCTCGTAAGTCGGGGTTCTACTGTATAGGCAAATAAATGTACAAAGTACAAAGTATTAAATAACTCATGAGAAAGATGCAAATATGGCAGCTTCTAAATGCAATCCTGGAAGTTTTTGATTAATATTAATGACTGAATTTTGACTGTTGTAATGAATATTGAATGCCTGTGGGAGAGCAGAATTAATTAAACTTTGTAATGACTATTGGGTGACTACTGGCATATGCCTAAGGATCAACAAGTGGGTTCCTACTTTTTTTTTTTTAACATGGAAAACATTATTGGAGATAGTTACATTTTTGGAGATGATTTATTTTGCCAAAATAAAACAAGGCAATTGCTGGTCTAGCTTTTAATTATGGAAACCTGTAAGAGTTGCGATGACACATTTATTTGTTTTCTGAGAATGATGTAGTTTTATTTTATTAAGTTCTTTGAATAATATCTGTAATATGTAGATAAGATTTACATTTTTATCGCAGACAACATAAGACAATTCACCTACAATAAGTAATGAATCATGACATGTTTACAACAAAGCCTGCTGCTTCTGAGGTAGCAATTCTCCAAGAACCTGGACAGGGATATAATATAGTCATTTCTATCCTTTATCTTCTAGAAAATATTTTGTTACAATCAAATCTTTTTTGAACTTTGCTGAATAATGAAAACATTTGGAATTGTAACAAAATCGCTCCCCCGCAAAAAAAGAAACCCAGTAAAAAAAACCCTATTCTTGTTTGAAATAAAATGATGATGATGATGATGATGATGATGATGATGATAATAATAATAATAATAATAATAATAATAATAATAATGAAATAAGATGCCCCATTGTAGGTGTTCTAACAGAACCTTTTCTCAGCATTTTGTTTTTGAAGAGAAAGAATAATGTTTCAGAGGGGGGGAAATGATATATCTCATCATGTTATCAATTTTTGGAAACTTTTTATTCAGGTCAATTCTTTGGTTATGTTACCATGACATAACATAGCTCAGGAGTTTTTAACTGTGTTTATCAATACATGCATTTAAACTTTTGAAGGCCTTTTATAGATGCTGCCCATTTAGCAGAAATAAATGTCATGGTGTAGAACCGGGATATCAAACTTGATTTCATTGAGGGCTGATCTGGATTGTATTTGACCTCAGAGGGCCAGAGTGGGTGTGGCCAGCTTGTCATAACTCATGTTGGGGGCACCTGTGGTGGCTTGAGCGCTCTGCCAACAAAAACAGTTTCCCAATCTCCATTTAAGCATGAATGGTGTCCTGCAACCCTCTGCCAGTGAAAATGGAGCTGGGGAGGACCACATGCGCCTCTCCTGAGCTCTGTTTTCATTGGCAGGGGGACCAAGGGCTGGGGTGGTCCTCCTCTATTTACAGAGCAGCCACATGGGCCAGATCTAAGCTCTGTGGGCCAGATTTGGCCTGTGGGCCTTGAGTTTGATACCCCTTGTGTAGGATCATGTCACAAAATTTGGAGCCAGGAAAATACTAGGGAAAAGATCACGTAGCTAATCTGATGTCTATGTTGACATAAATGGGAGTGAAATCAATTTCAGATTGTCCCCAACTTAAAACCATTCATTTGACGACAATTCAAATTTACAACAGCACTGAAAAATGTTGACATTTACAACCAATGGTAGCATCTCCATAGTCAAGTCATCACAATTTTGTTGCTTGGTGTCTGCATAAATTTACAATGGTACAAGCATCCTAGAGTCACTTTCCCTGCCGATTTTCTGGAAAGAGACATCAATGGGAAAAGGCAGATTCACTTAAAAACCTTTTGATTCACTTAATGACTGCAACTATTCACTTAACAACTGTACCAAAAAGGTCATAAAATTGAATATGACTCACTTAACTTTCCACCTTGCTTACTAATGGAACTTCTGATCACAATCTTAAGTCAAGGAGTACCTGTAATTAAAGCATCATTTCTCATTCTTCAATATTATAATGCAGAGTTGCCCAACGTTTCTGGCTTTACGGACCAGTGGGGATGGGAAATGATACACCTGTGGGAGGAAGGGGATGTACCTGCCATTCACACAAGTGGAGTGGGTGGTGTACATGCTAACCCGCTGCTCTTGCAAGTAAGGATGTGCGTGCACTCTCCAGTCGTTTCCACAGCCCAGTTACAAATCCCTCGTGCCCCACCTAAGTGCTAGTTAGTTATGTCCGTTGTTGTTGTTGTTCATCCCACAGTCAGCCAGATGTTTAGACTTCATTTGGCAAGTTCTTCTGTAGGTCGTCAGGATAAACAGATATTGTTTAATGGTTTTAGAAATATTGTCCCAGGTAAGGTGTGTCAAATTTTTCAACTTTCAATTTCCAAACATTTGGGCAGTGATGGGCTCCTACGGGTATGGTCAGGTATGCAGTACCGGTAGCAAAATTTGGAGCTCCACCCCAGAGTACCCTATTTATTTATTTATTTATTTATTTATTTATTTATTTATTTATTTATTTATTTATTTATTTATTAGATTTGTATGCCGCCCCTCTCCAAAGACTTGGGGCGGCTCACAACAACAATAAAAAACAGTATAGACAATGGAACAAATCTAATAATAAGAATTATATAAAAAAAACCAACTGTTAAAAAACCATACAACACATACATACCAAACATAGAATATAGGAAAGCCTGGGGGAAATGTCTTAGTTCCCCCATGCCTGGCGATATAGGTGTGTCTTGAGTAACTTGCAAAAGACAAGGAGGGTGGGGGCTGTTCTAATCTCTGGGGGGGAGTTGGTTCCAGAGGGCCGGAGCCGCCACAGAGAAGGCTCTTCCCCTGGGGCCCGCCAAATGACATTGTTTGGTCGACGGGACCCGGAGAAGGCCAACTCTGTGGGACCTTATCGGCCGCTGGGATTCGTGCAGTAGAAGGCGGTTCCGGAGATATTCTGGTCCAATGCCATGAAGGGCTTTAAAGGTCATTGAATTGTGACCGGAAACCGATTGGCAGCCAGTGCAGGCCACGGAGTATTGTAGAAACGTGGGCGAATCTAGGAAGCCCCACGATAGCTCTTGCGGCCGCATTCTGCACAATCTGAAGTTTCCGAACACTTTTCAAAGGTAAGCCCCATGTAGAGAGCTTTGCAGTAATCGAACCTCGGGGTGATAAGGGCTTGCACTGAAAGATGTTGAAACAAATGCATAAGCCACACCCACAGTGTGGTAGTAAAAATTTTGGTAGCCCATCACTGCATTAGGGGTGGTCAAAAGTACTGACATGCCTTGGGAATTTTAAAGTTATTTTGGTTACAATATAATTTAGATGTGCTTGGTAACTAATTACATAAATATACCTGTTTAACATTTTGCTTATTTCATTTGAATGTCACAAACTGTTACAAATAAAGTTACCTTTAGTTATAGCTCACAATTATTTGATGAAATTTTACAGTGCATTGGTGTGTACGCATACATGCCTATGCACAGATTCTTTCATGTGCAATATTTTTCTGTTTATAAATATAATGTAGAATGTTAACATTTTGATAACTGACAAAAATAATTCCACTGAAGTTTCAGAATCTAAATACTTATTTGTACGTCCTAAGTATGTCCTGTGACTGATGCTACAACTAGAGAAAACTTCCTGTTTAATAGAATTATTAAACAAATTAACTCAACTTATAGATAATTGTAGCTTAACTGTAGTTAATATTTATTCATCATTCTTTTTTTTAGAAATTCTGTCCAACAAATGGTGCATAAGCACATCATTTTGCTACCATCCCTGTCCTATTGTCCTAATTTGCCTATATCTACTTTGCTCATGTTTCTGTTTATATCCATACTTGCTTCTTGTACATGTTTAACAAACAAACAAATAAATTTTGGCTTTCTTCACAAACTTAACAAATTTCAGAACAATAGAAGCGATTTTTCAGTTTTTCAGTTTTTAGGGCATTATTTTGTGCTTTGGGTTTGTTTTTAGTCATAGCTTATGATTCAAGCAGATCAAAAGCCCCCCAAAATGAATCTGGAGCTACTAATCCTTCTTCCTGATATATGATACTGAAATATATATTTCCACTGAGATACAATTAAAATATTATGACCACAAGTGAATGTTTTAGAACTGTTCAGGCCTCATTTTTCATCAGCTGCTTTCACAAAACAAACAGATGTTCATTTGATTAAACTTTCACTTATGGGAACTTGCCCTACACACTTTTAAACTAAGATCTGTTTTCACAAGCAAATCTATCACCTGTAGTGACAGACAACTGCTCTTGCTAACAAGGCCTTCAAATTTATAGCGGTAAGTTCAGAACATTATGGAGGCTTAAGAATTAACCATGTTTGTTAGTAAACACCCAAATAAACCTACTGTATAGATAAGTTATTCTAGAGATATAAGCCTATGAAAAACTATTATTCACCTGTGTCTTTAAGAGCAGATAGGTAGGTAGGTAGGTAGGTAGATAGATATGATAGATAGGTAAATAGATAGATAGATGATAGGGTTTTTTAAAAAAAAAAAAAGCTTTAAGCATTTTCAAGTACTATGGAAAGAATTGGAAAATATTGTATGTATACATGGCTGTCATTATTATTGTTGTACCTCTTCTTTGGAATAATGTTCCAAATTCATATTTTAGAAAACCCAAATCTATACAACACATTTGATAAATTATTAAGAAGTAAAATTAATTAGGGTTAATCTTAATGGTGGGCCCAATAGATACATTTATAGTCAAGAGATGGTGGCCTACTATGGGTATTTCTGATCAAATCAATGCATGAATTTGCCTGTCTGATATATTTTCTTTATTAAATACTTTATGATTAAATTTAATTATCCGATAAGAAATAATATAGTCCTAACATGACTAGGTAAGTGCATTGAATGTAAGAATAGATTTTAAAAATGACATAAAGCTTTAAAAATGATGACAAATAATTATTAACCATCCTTGCCAAATACATGTCAATTGTTTATTTATCTAATCTCCCTTATCCAAAGGTGTATTTTGGTGGAAAGTGGCATCATCACAAAGGGAAGGATCAATAGGTTAGACCTACATTTTGAGGAAGGGAGGGAGGAAAAAAGAGAGGGAGGGAGGTAGGGAAGGAAGGAAGAAGGGAAAAAGGAAGGAAGGAAGGATACTAGTAGGGGCATCCATGAAACTGGATATAGTTCAGACATGTAGTTTAAACACATAATTGGCTCTGGAAGTTGGCAATTGAAAGAGGGGGAAATGAAAGCAGGGCTTGGAAAGAGGAGTTGATTGGCTGGCTAGAATTCATGAGAGAAGTGCTCTATACCAGTGTTTCCCAACCTTGGCCACTTGAAGATATTTGGACTTCAACTCCCAACTTCAAACACTGCTCTATACTATAGTGCAATATGTTTAGTATGGTCTTTTTGTGTCAAATGGTTGTCTTTTTTTTCATGCTGTTTTTGGCTTGACCAGTGCCTCCATCTCCTCTTCATTATAATACCTTGATATCAAATGCTGCAGAAGTTCAATTATTGGAATTGCACACCCCACAAAGGACACACCACTGCTTGCAGGGGGAGAGAAGGTTTTAAATGCAATAGAAATCTTGTTTTTAATCAGCTGGGGGATGGGAGAATGGCATTAAATAGAAATTGTGTCATCATTAGAGTAAAAGCAAATTGTACCTGATTTGTAGTTCTTGATTTCATTTAAAAAAAAATCTCTATAAAGGCCTTTTATTTGCTACCCACTGGTGCTTCGAAGTTGGTGTCCTGATATTTTCCTCCTCGTGTTTCGAGACCTCATGGATCCATTTTGTCTAGAAGTGCTACATGTGGGAAGCCTAGATTCTAGATCATTTTTTTAGTGAGATGCTGCCTCCAATGAACACTTGTGTATCCTCCGAAAAACTGCATTTTCAGTCTCTTTCATATGCTATTCTTCACATTTTGCAGTGCTATTACATGAACGAAAGACGAGTCGTAAAGAAATCCCTCCTTCTCCTTCAGAACTCTGAGCCAATACCTAAACTTTTCTTGCTGGCTACAGAATAAATGCTGCCTGAATGAGTAATGATTAGAAAGCTTTTGGAACTGTATTACCATAGGTGACAGCTCTGAGGAGATAGGCAGGTAATGTTAAGAGGAAAGGATAAGAGGCTATGACATTATGTCTGGAGGGTTAAGGACTCACCGTCAAAGCTTGAACTGCTATTCCTAGATCAATACTTCTCAGTTTAACACTTATCTTGACTACTGGTTAGAGGCTTTTGTAGATATGAACACTGAGAGAGCAAAATAAAAGTGAAAAAAAAATGATTGTTGCTGTTCACTTATATGTGGATTGCTGAACTTATTTAGGTTTCAGATCCACAATTCTCTGTTTTTCCATGGGGCAAACACTTGATGACCTGAAAATGGAATAAAACCAAGAAGTTATGAACTGCTGTTAGGCAGGCATTTTCCTTGTCCTTTCCCTTTAATTTCTGCCAACAGGAAGAAAGTATCATTCGTCTTCAAATAGG